>NW_012108363.1:5061746-5087776 GCF_000951045.1 Mandrillus leucophaeus
GCAAAATGGTGTGTTCTCATGCATAAATAATTTTGTTCTTGGGATACAAGTAAATATGGCTAATTACATCCTGGGGATTTCTAGAACCCAAAACAACATCTACAGCTTCATGAAGTTCCAGCATGTCATGACAGGCACACATGTGCATATAAGTCACTAAGCCACAACTTCCTGTTTTGATATAGGAAGAAGCAGAAATGAAGGGCCAGCAGAAGAAAAAGACCTAGCGAATGTCCATGGAAATGGGGGGCTGCCTCTGCACCACATAACCCTTCCTGAATCTGCCAAAAAAGCTTGCATCATTGAGAATTGAGACTCGAATAGAGATGCTTTTGGCAGATGCTTTCTCATTCTGTTTATCTCATTCTACATTTGAACTTTTAGCACATTCAATGAGTGCTGGCTCATTCCCTAGCACTAAAAAACCAAAAACCAGAAATTAGTAGCGCTATGGTTGTAAGAGATTTAACCATCATTACTCTTCATTTTAATTTTTTTAACTTAAAATAACCATTTGTGATACTATCTAGGAGACTGATGAAACAAAGAACACCACAACATTAGTTTGACTTCCCCCGACTCTCATTTTCCATTGACAATAAACCTGGATGCAACCAAAGCCTGCTGTGATTCCAGCTTGGTATTTACTCTGGCTGGGTGATGATGCCAAGCTATCTAGAATCAGTTAAGAGCAGTGGTGATTGTGCCCCCCTGAGAACATTTGGCAATACCCGGGACCATTTTTAGTTGTTACAATAGGAGGGCAATGTTACTGGCATCCAGTGAGTGGGAGCCAAAGATGCTGCGAAACATCTCACAACATGAAGGACAGTCTCCCATAACAAAGTGTCAATGGTGACCATAGGTCAAGAAACCCTGCTTTAAAAGTATCTTATTTGGGGCTGGGTGCGGTGGCTCACACTTGTAATCCCAGCACTTTGGGAGGCCAAGGTGGGCGGATCACGAGGTCAGGAGATAGAGACCATTCTGGCTAACACCATGAAACCCCGTCTCTACTAAAAATACAAAAAAATTAGCCAGGCGTGGTGGCAGACGCCTGTAGTCCCAGCTACTCGGGTGGCTGAGACAGGAGAAAGGCGTGAACCCGGAAGGCGCAGCTTGCAGTGAGCCGAGATCGTGCCACTGCTCTCCAGCCTGGGCAACAGAGTGAGACTCCGTCTCAAAAACAAAACAAAAAAACAAAACAAAACAAAAAAACACGAAAAACAAACGAACAAACAAACAAACAAACAAACAAAAAATATATATATATATCTTATTTGGTAGCATCATGCATATATTCTCTGGGCCCTCAGTGCAGTTGTAAATGCTTTACTAGCTGAAAAAGCTTGTGTTATTGGTAATATAGAGGAATCTCCTCTAATAAGGAGGTGCTTCTTGAAGTTTGAAAATCAATCAACATTTCTTTTGTCTGCTATTAGTGCCTGAAATATCCATCAGAGATCTCTCAGTTCATATATGAAACCCTTTATAAAATTCCTATTGGTCATTCATTTATTTACACATAATGCATTTATTAAGTGCCAACTATGTGTTGGTCAGTGCTATCTGGGAGTGTTACAACCTATCTTAGTGTGAGCTCATTGGCCTATCCACCTCTTGTTTGCCCAGTGTACTCATTTATCATTGTCAAATCAAAAAGTCTCTGCATTTAAACAACTTAGACTATCCTATGTAGAGTTGCACACATGAGATGCAGCTGGATTGCAAATGCATGCATATAACATGGCATATCTACTCTTTAAGTTCATACTGTCATTAGACCTAGGCAAGAAAAACCCTGCTCTGGGCCCTGAGCTGTAGAGGGTGCCTTCCTGGACCTTGTCCACAGAGCCATGAAAGTGTGCCCATCTGCAGCCTATGCCACATTACCATCCGGGCCACACTGTGGATACCAGGGACACTAGAATTTTCTGCCCAAATGACTGAGCCCACCTTCAGAGCCTGAATAGGCCTGTTTCCTTAGTCTGTTCTCTTGAGTGGAACATATGCACAAGCATCTGCATCACAAGGCCTGAGCCAGGGCAGGTGTTGGGGCAATGGACTTAAACTAGGTTATATGTGGTGTACATGAAGGCTCTCACAATGCGGAACAAACTGGGTGAGTGAAGAGATGGTAATGGGGGCTGGGGAACAGGGGCCATGAGTCAACTTTCTTTGCTTTTTCATTATCTGATGCAAATTCCAGGGAGTCCAAAGATTCTACCTTAGAATGTAGCCTTATAGGATGTTATGAAGGTAATAACAGGATAATTTTATTTAGTAGCTAGCTGGAGTTATTAAATATTTGGACATACAGCACACGAGTCTCCATTTTTACACTTGCTCCAAGTCGGAGATAGACTTGATTTGAAGGAGCGGGGGAAGCACTGTTTCTTTTCTCTGTGCAGAATACCTCAGGATTCAGGGTACACCATCCCAGGTAAAATCACACAAACTGCTCTGGAAAATTCAGTTTCAGCTGCTTTCCATTAACATTTCTAATTTTGGGGAGGACTGTGTTTTATGTAGCCCCCCAATTATAAGTCAGCCCATCTTGCCCAAGCTGGAGTGCAATGGTGCGACCTTGGCTCACTTCAACCTCTGCCTCCTGGGTTCAGGTGATTCTCCTGCCTCAGCCTCCCGATAGCTGGGATTACAGGCATGTGCCATCACACCCAGCTAATTTTTGTATGTTTAGTAGAGACAGGGTTTCACCATGTTGGTCAAGCTGATCTTGAACTCCTGACCTCGTGATCTGCCCGCCTCAGCCTCCCAAAGTGCTGGTATTACAGGCGTGAGCCACCACGCCCAGCTAGCCCATCTTAAACTCTTTGGCATTTCTATGTGATGGGGCAATAGGTGAACCAATGGAAAATTATATTCCTATAGTTGGTTTCCTGAGTCAGAGCTAAAAGAACCAAAGAGGCCAGGAAAAAGTTTGTACCTGACACAGGAATAGCAAGAGGAGAGAAGCCTAGAAGAAAGAAAGATGCTTCTTTGGGGAACAGGTGCTCTGAGCAGCCAGGGGCAGAACTGGCCACCTAATGAAAGGAGGAGGAACTAGAGGGACAGCCTTGAGTAGAGATGGGCACCAAAATAAACTAAAATACAAAATTAAAAAATCTTTTTTCCCTCCCCTTTGACTCACTGTTTCAGGGGGCTGCAAAAGGAGTTAGACCACTGAACTTCTTGTTCTATTTAGGAACAATGTTGACATTGGATGATTTCTTTATCTGAAGAATGGGGTCTTCCTCCTTGCCCCAGTTCTATCCTGAGGTGCTGTAAAAAGAGAAGAACTGAAAAGGAAACATCCTTCCATGCTTCCACCCTATATGGCAAAAACCCTTAGGATGCTTTTCATTTCTTACTTCTGAGGAAGAGGCAGTGACTTAGTTCTAGGGAGAGGATTCTACACTGTAATTCCCACAGACAGACTCTGTCCTGTCACATATAGTTGGAGGGTCCAGGTCCTGGACAGAGGGTCCAGGCCAACTGTCGCATACAGTTGGAGATCCAAGACAAGAGGTGGGAGTGACAGCCCCTGTTTAAAATGAACAAGAGCCTAGTTTCAAGTGACACGGGGACCCCTTCTCTAGGAACAAGCCCAGCCCAGAAGGCTTTGGTTTCTGGTGCCTACTGGAACAGTCTCTGAATAAGGGACACTGAGTAGCTTGCTCACACATAGCTCCCACTTCCTGCTGAAGTCCTGGGAGCCAACTCCACAGCCAGGCCAAAGGCGAGGCTTGGCTGCCTGTGTGATTAATTGCCTTTTGTTTCCTCCCAGTGGGAGAGGACCCACTGACAACCTCAGCAGTAGGAGGGGAGGGGAGAGGCCTCCACAGGGAGGTTTCTCTGCCACCCTCAAGTCCGGGGTGTGCCTGGGAAAGGGCTTCTGTGCTTAAGCTCAAAAAAAAGGTATCTTTCCAAGAGAAAATTACACAGCTCAGAAAGTTAGTCATTAATGTAATGGTCTGAATCTACAATGAGAAAAAGATTGAAGCTGACATGATTTTTATCTTTGATATTATAGCTTCTGAAGTTGAGAAGTAATTACGTATGTTAATATTACATCCATTCGATATTCAGTGAATTTTTTTTATGACTCTTTCTTAATTAATCTTTCCTCTTCCCCCTCTCTGCTCACAGTGCAGGCAAACAGTCACGTAATGGATCAGGGGTGATTCTAGAAGAACACAGTTAGGAATCAGAAACATTTGGGCTTGGATTCAGACTGGTGCTTAACTTTAGACATTTAGTGAATAAACAATAAAAATAGTAACTAGCACTTGCTAAAAATGTGATGTGGTACTAGGCAGTACGTGAAGGCTTCACACACGTTTTCTCATTGACTCCTCATGAAACTCTATTGGGTATGAACTATTCTTATGTCCATTTTAGAGATGAGGAAACTGAGGCTCTCAGTGTAAATGCTGAGCTCCACAGGCTAGCTTGCTTGAACACAGCAGCCTGGCCTCTGAGAACACTGTTGCCTTTCACCTCTGTACTTTGGGAGCTTTTGGAGAAGATGGGGATGGAGTGCATGAGTGAGAGTGGAAATAACAATTTTTATTGCTTCGCAAATCATACCACTTTCTTCATCAGCCACCTTATATTTTAACAGTCTAGGTCTACTGCATATCTCTGGCTTCTTGTTCTTTACCTACAACCCCCCAAGGACCAGGTAACTGAAAGCATCAGAAAAGCAATAACAAATCTCTCTCTGCTCTTCCCGCCTCAGCAGAATCCAGCAGTCCCAGAGTGCTGGAGAGAATTACAAAAGCAAGGAAGCCGCAGCAGCAGCCACAGCCCTTCAGCTTAAAACACAGACACCCTAGAGAGATGCCAAGTGCAAATCACAAAGAGCTGGGGCGCTGTCCTCACCTTTCAATTCCCCAGCACCCCTGGGCTCCAAGATGCAGGCTACAGAATCCTTGCATCGCTGCAGGGTCTTGGAGTGGCTGCCATATGATATTTGGTAATAACAATAGAGTAATGAAGATCGAATAAAATTCCATTTATATGGAATTCTCAGTATGTGGTCCAGAGGAGGTTAATATCATCAACGCTATCACCATCTTTGTTATTGGGTTTTGAGGCTGATGAGGATTTAGATAAATAAAGAAAAGGAAGAAGAGCTTTCAGAGAAAAGGAGCAAAGTAAATGAGGATTTATAAGTATTTGTTGTGGAATAGCTAGAGTCATTGATTAATTCACTAATTTAATTAATTTATCCTTTCATTCAACAAATATTTATTGGGCGTCTACTATACTCAACTCTGTGCCAAGCACCGAACAGGGAATTTACATGACAGTCCTACCTTCAAAGAGCTTACAATCTCATGAAAAACAGGGATTAAATAAATTCAATGGACAAAGTAGTATGTGATTATAAATGTGATTGCTATGTGCTATGAGGAAAAACAACAGGTTTATGAGAAAAAATAACAAAGGAGCAACTTATAATGGGAGGGCACTTCGGTAGGTCAAGGATGGCATCCCTGAACAGGGCGCTGAAACCCAGATGGTGAGCCGGAGTCAGCGAGGCAATCAACTGGAAAAGAGTGTTTAAGGCATAGGGAACAGCATTTAAGGCATAGGGAACAGCCTGTGCAAAGCTTCTGGGTCAGGAAGGTGGAGAGGAAGAGACTGGAGAGTGGGAAGGAAAGAGTCAGACAATGGAGGAAGGGAAGCAAGCCTCGATTTACCCTCAGCAGGCTCAGAGACAGCCCAGCCATCTCTCCACTTTTCTAATTTCTTCCTCTTTCTGAGTTTAGCTTTGCACCCTGGGCATAGACCTAGGTCAGGCACCATGGCTCTGTGCATCTAGTCTTCCCTCTCCTCCAGACAACAAGCACCTAAAGGGGCTTGTGGTCTTTTTCACATACTTAGAAGACCAGACAGGATGCAAACTTCTTATGAAAGATGCTGCTGATTTCTTGAGTAATTTCGAATGTATCATTGCAAACTGCAAAAAGCACTATGCAAAAGGGGCTCCATCAGATTTCTCCAGACCCATTTCTAGTTCTCATGACTTGACTTGGCACTGGAGAATGTTGATCTGCACTGGGTATTGATCTTTAATTGTGGAAACTGACTGCCTCCCTGACTTCTTGCCATGGCTAATGAGCAGTAAGCAAGCTCTTCTACATGCATAAGGGAGTCAAATAGTTAAAGAACTGCTTGGATGAATTCTCAAACGTTCATATAAAGATAATAGTCACTTTCCACTTTACCTATTTGTAAATCTGAATTTTCTTACAAACAATCTGGAGACAATTTTTCTCTTCCTCTCACACTTTTAAAAAACACTTTAAAGGATTATAAAATGCCCAAACCCTTACTGTCAGTGGGTAGAAGGTCAGAGGCTTGAGTGACACAGTCCCTTGAGAATAGACAAGAAAGAAAGACTTGGAATAAATGACAGAGTGGCAGAGGGTACCTGCTGTGCTTTGGAAGACGTAGGTGTGGAGTGCCTCAGTGGGGTGACCCTGCAGGGTATGGGGAACCTCCAGGGCCCCAACAGCAACAAAACCACAACCTCTAACCTTGGACCATTTAAACACATCTTTATTGCTTCTTTTTTTTAATTGCACAAGTAATCCCTGAATACACTCTTATTTTCAAAGACAATCTGCAAGGCTCATGCATGTAATCCCAACACTTTGGGAGGCTAAGGCAGGAGGATTGCTTGAGCCCAGGAATATGAGACCAGCCTGGTAGCATAGCAAGACGCCATCTCTACAAAAAATTAAACGAAAAGAAAATTAGCCAGACGTGATGGTGCGCACTTGTGGTTCTAGTGAAGAGGGAGACTGAGACAGGAGGATCACTTGAAATGAGGAGTTCAAGATTCCTCTTGAGCCATGAGTGCACCACTGTGCTCCAGCCTGGGTGACACAGCAAGATTCTGTCTCAAAAATAAAAAAAAAAAAAAGGAAAAAAGACAATCCAGGAGTAGCAAGAGTAAAACGTGAAATTATCTTCCTTTCTACTCTACTCCCATTATTCCCGTTTCTCCAAGATAACTTGGAGTGCCACTAACTTGGTCAGTGCCTTTTCACGCATTTCCATACCTACATATATAGATATACATGCATATCATAGATAAAAACTTACCTTCCCAGTTAATGTATCTTGGTGCTTGTACGTCCAAGTCACACGCTTTATAATGGCTGCACAGAACAGAGGTGACACCATAGTGCTGAGTGGAGTCTGAGACAGTAGGGGTAGAGACAAGAGCAGAACCAGGGAAAAGGGGCAGGGCTTTGTCAGTGAGTGATAAAAATGTATATTTATTTCCATCTATATTAGCCCAACCTGTGTTAGAATAACAATAGCTCCATATTATTCAGCAAGCCAAGGGAAAAAGTGCCAAGGGCTTTGCATGCACTATTCTTTAAATATTTAAAACAATTGTACAAAGTAGGGGTTATTATCATTCCCATTTTATGGATGATAAAACCCAGGCTCATTCAGACATGAAGGAACTTGCTGGAGGTCAGGCAGCTAGTAAGTGATGGGGAATAAGTCTTAGGTAAGTCTTCCTCACTCCAATGTTCATGCTCTAACCCACTGTTTACCCCTTTTCTACAAGCAAATCCAGGACACAGCGGCTTTCTAAAAAACATGGCTCTTCATTTTGGTTCCCAAAGACTATTTCAAGCAGGTGAACCATGTTCATCCAAAGCCACCAACCTGCCTGGCTTATTTCCTTGCCGACTTGGTCCACAGTCCTTTGCATTCTGGGAACACCAGGATTCACACAGCCATCCTTATGGCCCTGCATCCTTGGTGACTCCATCAGGAGAAGCCCGGCCAGTGAGCAAGCACTGGGCCACCTGCTTCATGGCTGAGAAAGGTGAGTCGAGCTGAGGAGGTAACAGGCCCGTCAAATGCAGTTATTGGAAACTGCGCTCATTAGAATACTGTAATTGGTTCCCGCAGGGCATTGGAGGTTAGTGCACAGAGGAGACAGAGAGGAGGGGGCTGAGGGGGAGTGCACTGTATGGATTTTGTTTTCTCTCTTAGCTTTTCTCCTCCAGGAGGAAGCGTTAACCAGCCTGGGCTCACAGTGTGGCTGGCGAAGACAGCCTGAGTAGACGGCAGAGCCAGAGTCTTCATCACTCCTCTTGGCTTCCCTCTTTGCGCTCTCGTTCTCTCCTCTATCTGCTATCAGGAGCCTGGGGGCCTCACCCAACTGCTTTGTCGGAAAAAAAAAAAAAAAAAGCTATCGATTAGCAAATTTGAAGAAAGGTCTTAGAATTTGATATGACACCAGTCAGTCACACTGAAGATGACAAATATGATTTTTCAAATAACTTAATGCAAAGGGCAAGGCTTAACCCAAAGTTATACAATTCTAATTGTATAACTGCAGGCACAAGCAAAATTGTAAGTCCATCCAGATAACAGGTAACACTTTTTGCTGTCCACACATAAAGCTGGCCATTGCCATCAGGGCATTAACTGTGTGCTAGAGTGTTTCTTATTCTTAGAGCGAAGGAAGGAGGGGGGTAACTCTCCACCCCTCTGGGTTGGATTCTTTTTCTCAACAGCCATTCCATTCATGGGTCAGCACAAAATATGCTCTCCTGATACCAAATTCAGCATGCCTAGTATGCTC
Source organism: Mandrillus leucophaeus (assembly GCF_000951045.1). NCBI lineage: Eukaryota > Metazoa > Chordata > Mammalia > Primates > Cercopithecidae > Mandrillus > Mandrillus leucophaeus. Next base: position 5,070,373 of record NW_012108363.1, read on the forward strand.
TACCCTGTCTTTCTGGCCTTTCTGAAAAATTTGGTGGAGGGGATTACACATTTTATACTCAGAAGTCAGGAACGTTCTGAGGAGCTGAAACGGTTGTAGATGTGGATCTGGATGTGGCTCCATGGTTTTATGGACAGTAAATTTTGTCAAGTCACACACTTAAGATTAGTGCACATTGCACTTTATGTCTCTCTCAATTTAAAAAAGTTAAAAGAAATACTTGTCAATTGCCTAAAATGCCGGCTTTTAGGCTTTTACCCTTTAACCAGCATTTTCCAAAAACTCTATGTGCCGATAGAACGTGGCCGTCCTTTCCACCGAGCCAAATCCTGCGCTTTATGGAGGGCCAGGTGAAGATGAGCTTTTTAAAGAAAATTCACCTTGACCGCCCCAAACACATTGCTCACTAAATCACTTGCAGAAGCTGCTGTCAGAAGCAAAGACAAGTCCAGGGTGATGGAACCTGAGGCTTATACCATTTGGGGAATCCTTTATAAGATAAAGGATACAAAATTATGAACGCACAATTAAGGTACAAGAGGGAAACTGAAAATTCAGGCCTCTTCCCTTCACTGTGGTCTCTTGAAGCAGTTTAACAGCAATGTTGATTAAAAAGTGCATTCTGTTTGTGACTTGGCTTCTGCTCCCAACCACCTCCGGAATGCACAGGAGACAAGCAAGTGAGAGGGGCTCGCTGAAGCTTCATCACTGTTTGGCAAATCTGTCTCAGGTCAGCATATACATGTCAGCATTTCATTTCAGCCTAGCCTGAGCTGAAACTTCTCTGTTTCATGCACGTGGCCAGCTACCCCAGGTGGATGGTAAAATCCTGCAGTGTGAAACCACCTCTTCACGTTGCTTTCAATTCTCTTCCAGTGCTTGCCAGTGTCTTTTATAGGAACAGCTTTTCAGACTGTTGAGATAAATATTTTGGGGGAGGAAAAGGGACTCTCAAAGACAGGTGGGGAACGATAAGTTATTAGCTGGATTAAATGAATTCCTTCCATGTTCCCATTATCCAGATAGTCGTTCTACTACATTGTGGCAAACATCTTTTAAAAATTGGTTTGACTAAAAATTAACCCCAGGCCAAATGGAAAGTGAGAGAGAGTCTGGCATGGCTCAGATAGGTATAGTCAGTTCCGTAGTCTGACTTGCCTTCTGCTTAACATGAAGGAAACTACAGAGAAGAAGGAAGAAAAGAAGAAAGAATAGAGAGGGAAGAGAAAGAGAAAAGGAAGAAAGAATAAAGAATAAAGGAAGGGTCTTACAAAACAAAAAAGTAGGAGATTAATGAAAAAAGAATATTTAATAAAGCTCTCTTTGGCTCACACTCTCTCTTTTTTTTTTCTTTTCTTTTCTTTTTTTTTTTTTTTTTTTTGAGGCTGCTGTATTAAATTAAAGTCATACATAGGTTTCAAAGAAAATCACATTTCTGCAGTCTGGTGAGCCCACCTGACAATGCACGCTAACAGAATTGTAAATGTAAAGGGTAATGCTTGTCAGTGCCTGACAGTTCTAAATGGCCTTTTAGTTCAGTACGCAGAGCTGTCATAAAAAAACATAAAAATGCATATGCAGACAGCTGAAACTGCTATGCACATCATTATCTGCAAATGGTATAAGTATCCTGAACAAAAGGCCTTCCAGTTTAAGGACATGCATAAGACATTTCTCTGCCTCCAGCTTTAAAACAAAGTGCTGTCAAGAAAACAAGATTCCCAGTGCCAGAACTGAGGTTTTTCTGTCAATCAGAGAGGTGCTACATTTGTACATATTTTTCTGACCCTGCATATGAGAAGAGCATTCTTAACAGATGTGTATTTAACTTCTGGCAGCTACATCTGTTTCTTCTGCATTTTTTTTTTCTTATTTCTTTATCATTGTTCTAACAGACCTCTGCAGAGGGGTGTCTTACTGTGTACTTCCTCATCTCACCCGATCTTTGCCTTTTTCCTCCCCTATTCTCTCTCTTCTTTCTTTTAAAGCATTTTGTCCTTCTATTTTTTTTTTTCTTTGTAGTTCCAGAAGACCAAAGCAGCCCAAGTTTGGTCCTATGGTGATCAAATTGGTAGAGATGTTTATCATTCCTTCACTAAGCAGTGATATTGTCTGCCCTTTAAAATTGAAAGTTCCTTGAGGGCAAAGACAATTTTTATAATGTGAAAGTTCTGAAACCAGGTTGCACGTTGGAATCACATGAAGAACTTGTAACATTCCCATTTCCTGGAGTCCTCAGAATGAGCCTCTGAATCAGTCTCTAGGGTTCCAGGGCATTTGTATTTTTTAACAAACATCCCAGTGGTTATCATGTTTTCATTCATTCAAGCATGCATTGAAAAGCATTTATCAGGCATCTACTCTCTGGCAGTCACTGTTCTAAGCACCAAGGATATAGATGTGAACAAAAGCACAAGCTCCCCAACCTCCAACAGATTGCGTTTTATTGAGTGAAGCCAATAAGCACCTAAACAAATATAAATATATGACTGTTAGAGAGAGTGACAAATATCTGGAAAAAAAAAAAACAAAACAGGGTAATAGAGCAGAGAAATGGTGCAGCCAGGAGCTAAGAGTCCCCATGTGGAGGTCAGGAAGGACTTCACTGGGGAGCTCACAGTTGATACGAGCCCTGAGTGATATGAAACCAGTCATGAGTTGATCTGCAAAGATCATTATTTCACTTTATTCTTTCAACAGAGTAGAAGTTATTATCACGCACTTTTGTGGGTTTTGTTTTGTTTTTTTCTGAGATGGAGTCTCACTCTGTCACCCAGGCTAGAGTGCAGTGGCGCTATCTCGGCTCCCTGCAACCTCACCCTCCCAGGCTCAAGCGATTCTCCTGCCTCAGTCTCCCAAGTAGCTGGGATTACAGGAGTGAGCTACCGTGCCTGGCCTATTACCATACATTTTTGAAGAATGAAAGTGATGCACAGAGGAATTAATGACTTGCCCCAAATTACAGAGCTACTAAACAGCCAAACTGAGATTCATACCCCTGTGCTCAACGAGATGCAGGAGAATCAGCGACTTCAAGCTTCACTTCTATTTCCACACCTATCCACATCCTGTCCAAACTTTAGGACCAACCTGAAGTACACTCTTTTCCTTCCATCATCTAAGTGCATCCATCAATGCACCTATACAATTATCAATTCATATGTGAATATCATATTCCAATACAGATATTGTATAGGACATTCTACAACAGTTTCCCTAACTAGCTCAATTAGAACTTCATTACTTCAGAATACTTGGGATTTGGACCAGAAAAACTGATTTCTATTTATGTTGCATATGTGGAAAATTCTAAAGAAGACTAAGCTTCTTGGGCCAAGGCCATATTTCACAACTCCACAATTTCTGATTCATTGAGAACATTTTTCATTCTCTTTCACAAGTTTTCAAGTCTTGGTTTGAAGGCTTAAAGCCTCCAGATGAATTGCAAAGAGATATAAAAACCTTTAATAATGATTTTCCCCAGTGATTCCATTATTGGAGATAAACTGGAGCACAGGACTTGGAAGACAATAGAGCCAACTGGCTGAAAATGTGAGGCCTGGAGTTGGGGAGATGACTGTTTCTTCCATCTGTGATAATGGACAAACCAAACTTTGGTTCACTCAACTTAAAAATGGTGATAATAAGACTTACATGAAAGAGTTCTTGTGAAGTTAGATGAGATAAAACCTATATGGTGCTTAGTACAGTATCTGACATACAGTAGGCACTTACTAAATGTTATCCATTGTTATTATTATAATGATTCTTCCCATTGCACTGTTAGAATGAGACACTGCCATGTGACAAATGGGACCAATCACCAGAGCTCTAAACATGACTATTTTCCCTTACCTTGAAAGACATAGAAAGTGTACCCCTCCCACACCCAACATGCCCAGTTACCCTTTGGGACCTGCTCTAAGGAAGGCATCATTTTTTATGCTATGCTTTCCTACTGCCTTTTCCTCTAATAGAACTTACGTCCTCTAGCTGCTATAAAAAATAATGCTCTCCTACTCCACCTCCTGGGGCTTCACTCTTGCTAAGAGCAATTGCTTTTTATTGAATGTGCGATTTTGTTGCTATGGAAAATATATTGTGATTAATGAGACCCTGTGACCAAGGTTACTTGGGACAGGCTTGGATCGGTTAGCATGATGTCCTTACTTTTCACAGTGCCCAAGTCGGCTGCAGCAAGAACTGCATTATCAACTCCATTAGTAACTCTTGGACAGGATGTAGTTGATAAAAGGGACAATTTTGTTATGTAGAATTGTAAAGAGATTTAGAAATGAGGTAGTTTAAGAGGTCTAATGTGATGAAATATATAGTACACTTAATTTTTAATTGAAGAAAAGGAGGAAAAATTAACAACAGAAATAGTAATTTATAAAATTTGTCATGCAAGTGGAATGGGTTTTTATGTGAAATTTGCAGTTATGACTGTGCAAAGTATTCAAATTACACATTTAATTTAAAATGTGTATATATGAAATGTGTGTGTGTATTTGTGTGTGTGTGGGGGGGGTGTGGGTGCATGACTTTTAGAGTTGAAAAAAATTTCAGAGATCCAGAACAATTTTTCTTGCAGGGAAAAATCCATACCAAGGCATTCCCCCAGCTGATCTGAATTAACTACCTCACATGATGAGAGCCTCACCACCTTCAGAGGTCGCTCTAATGGGAAAAGTTCTACATTTGTATCTGACATCTACATCTGCCTCTTGGTTAACTTTCACCCTGGCCTTTTTACAACAATGAAGAACAAGATGATTCCATTTGCTCGGAAAAATGTTAAAGTTGAAAAGAGACTTAGGGATCTCATTACTGAGGCTTCTCATTCTTCAATTAAGAAAATGGAGTACTTTTTCTACAGGATTCCTCTCCAAGGATGTGAAGAGTTATCGTTTTCCTTATTGTATACACTGAGCTTGAGGTGGTTGTGAATTCCACATGGACAGTTTGAATTCCAAGCTGAAACTCAGGAGAGAGGTTTCAGATGGAGCCATACATTCAGTGGCCGTTGATAGTTTTCTTGGTAGCTCAACTCATGGAAATAAAGGAGATGATATAAGATGAGAATATAAGATAGGAAAACATAAAGGGAAGATGAAATCTGGAGGTTCCCCCCTTTTTTTGTTTGTTTGTTTGTTTTTGTTTTTAGAGGGAGTCTTGTTCTGTTGCTCAGGCTGGAGGGCAGTGGCATGATCTCAGCTCACTGCAACCTCCACCTCCCAGGTTCAAGTGATTCTCCTGCCTCAGCCTCTTGAGTAGCTGAGATTACAGATGCATGCCACCACGCACAGCTAATTTTTGTATTTCTAGTAGAGATGGGGTTTCACCATGTTCGCCAGGCTGGTCTTGAACTCCTGATCTTGTGGTCCGCCTGCCTTGGCCTCCCAAAGTGCTGGGATTACAGGTGTGAGCCATTGCGCTTGGCCTCTCCCTTTATTATATCACTGTGAAACTTAATTTTTTTACTTGCAGTAGCCCCCATATAGCCTAGTCTTTTCTGTGTGGCAAAGATACAACTCTAGAAATCTTGAGAAAGAATGGAAAATTCTTACTGTGAGTTTAAGTGGAGTAGCATATAAAATGCTTCTCAGAAGTTCTAACTGTCCTGCTTTCTGACTTCTCACATTCTTTTCTGCTCTATAGTTCTTTACTGCAATGCTGCTTCCTCCCCAAATATCTTTTCTCTTTTTCCCAAAGTTGTGCTCCTGCTCTTAAATAGAAAGTGCCTGCTGAGAGTTCAGTTTCCAGACACATTGGGCTACCTAAGGATAGGTGGAGGATCTAAGGGCTTCATAACACCTATCCTCAACTTACTTCACACAGATGAAGGAAGACATGGGAAGTCCTGCCCCTTCCATTATCCCCCCAGACACATATTTCTTTTTATTTTCTCATTAATTGTCTTACTTCAAATTTTTAAGTAGGATGTCTGATAAATCTGTATAACATCCTATCAGTAGTCCCCTGGGGTTTTTCTTCATCTGAAAGTTTCATAAGCATATATGCAGAGACTTGATAAAACTTTCAGTATAACTCAGTCAATGGTAGAGCCAAGTGGCGTGCCAATAAAGACCCTCCTCTAGGTTGACCAAGATAATTTTCCCTTGATAATATTTTCATTCGTTTTCTGTTGTTTATAACAGAATACTTGAAACTAGGTAACCGATAATGAAAAGGAAAGTATTACTTACAGTTATGAAGGCAAAGAAGCCCAAAGTTGAGGGGTTGCATCTGGTGAGAGCCTTCTTCCTGGTGAGGACTCTCTTTTTTTTTTTTTTTTTTTTGAGATGGAGTTTTCGCTCTTGTTGTCCAGGCTGGAGTGCAACAGTGCAATCTTGGCTCACTGCAATCTCCACCTTTTGGGTTCAAGCGATTCTCCTGCCTCAGCCTCCCAAGTAGCTGGGATAACAGGTATGTGCCACCATGCCCACCTAATTTTCTGTATTTACTAGAGACAGGATTACACCATGTTGGTCAGGCTGGTCTCAAACTCCCAACCTCAGGTGATGGCTGGCGAGGACACTCTGCAGAGCTCTGAGGTGGTGCAGGGCATCACGTGGTTAAGGGGCACAGCATGCTAGTTCCAGATTATTTTTCTCCTCTTATAAAGCCACCAGTCCCACTTCCATGATGATCCATTAATCCATGAACCCATGAATCCATGAATAGATTAACCCATTTATGAGGGCAAAGCTCTCACAGCCCAATCACCTCTTAAAGGTCCCACTTCTCAATACTGCCATACTGGGGATTAAATTTCAACATGAGTTTGGAGGGAACAAATTTTCCAAAAAAAAAAAAAAAAAAAAAAGTCTGCCCAAAGCTTTACTAAAATTCAGATTGACTTTATTTATGTCTTCTTGATCTCTGGATGTGATAATGCAATTTTTAAAAAAGGAATTAGTGTTCATTGCTGGTGAATCCATGTTGGCTCTTAGAAATCACCACAGTTTTTGCTCAGGCTTCAGTGCTTCTCTAGTCAATTGCCTGTCCTAGTATTTTGGTCAAGCCAAGTTAAAATTAAGTTCCTGTCTTTTGTTGTTTAAAAAAAATCATAAAACTGTTTGCTTCTAGCATTACCTCATGGATCTTATTCCTGAAACAGTCTCAAAGATTACAAACAGCTTTACTTAACAACATAATACAGGATTCATATCTACACCCACACGCATGTTGTGATTCTCCCTGCTCTTCCCTTCTCTAGCAGTCAGAGGAGAAATAAATATCTTTTCTCACACAGAAATCTTCAACTTTTCTGTCATTTTCCTTTTCATCTGCTAAGCTGAAGTAGTTCCCTTCCTCTTCTTCATGCCCCAAACGTGAACCTGAAGGCAGATCTTGTTTATTGAAGCATATGCTGCCGGATACATACCACCACAAGGCAAGCCCTGATCCAGTTTGGAAATAGGAAGTATGAGATACAGAGACAAGGATTTCTGTACAGAGTCCTGAGTTCTGGTCTCAGCTGGACTATTAAATGTTGTACTCAGACCCTTAGGCAATTATTAAAACATTTTCTGCTGCTGTTCATCTAAAACATTTAAACCAATATTGACTTCCCCACTGAACTCACAAGATGGTTGTGAAAATCAACAGAAGAAAATGCTAAGGAAAAAATGTAAAGTACTTTCTTGATGTATAAGGTTAAAAGGATTCAAACTTAGAGTTCAAGCCTTGAGCTGTACCCACTGTCTGTCCATCGTTCTCTGCTTTGATTTTAGTGTTGCTGCCTTTTCCAACATCAATTTTCTCCTATTCTTCTGGCCCAGAAATTCCCTAGTTACTGGTCCATCCCAACACACTGCCTTGTATATTTTCAGCAAGATGATTACTGACTAATTGGGAAAACAATCCAAACTCGTGAGGAAATGGGTCATAATGTGTTTTCTCTCTGGGCAACAAAGAGCACTCTCTGGACCACCATGGAAGTTATGTTCCTGAAAATCACTGGGGTTGTCAAATCCATGCTTAGCAATGTCAAGGTCTTGTAACAAAGAGGAGATCGGAGGAAAGTGGCATTACAGATAAATGTCTTAATATATACTTTTGAAATGCAAAAAGAAAAGATTCTAGAAGGTCTCTACTTACAGAACACTTTCATCTATGCTTAAAATACTTCCAATATCTTCTTAATACTTTATGAAATATTTCTATCAACTTCTAAGGCAGATTCTTTCTCTAGTTTTCTACAATTTAAAATCTAGATTTTCTGAAATTGGGGTCACATTGAAAACCTCTCTGCTGAATCTGGCCCGACATATATGTGTGTGTGTATATATAATATTGTATATATAATATTATATCACATATACAGAAGTTTTTTTCTTACACTGTACTTACAATTTTTAAAATTTCAGTGTCTTGACACAGGGTTCTTTGCTTTGCTTTGCTTTGCTTTTTTTTTTTTTGAGACTGAATCTTGCTCTTGTTGACCAGGTTAGAGTGCAGTGGCGTGATCTTGGCTCACTGCAACCTTTGCCTCCTGGGTCCAAGCAATTCTGCTGCCTCAGCCTCCCGAGCAGCTGGGATTACAGGTGCCCACTATCATGTCTGTCTAATTTTTTGTATTTTTTTTTAGTAGAGACGGGGTTTCATTATGTTGGCCAGGCTGGTCTTGAACTCCTTACCTCAAGTGATCCACCTTGGCCCCACAAATTGCTGGGATTACAGGCGTGAGCCACCGTGCCAGGCCTACACAGGGTTCTTTTCTAATTGCCACAGTCCACACCACTCTATCTGGTTTGCCCCTGCTGACATGTGTACGTTAACATAAAGAGCACAGCCTAGGAGCCAGAAACTTTAGCGGCTAATTCCACAGGGGCATTGATTAGAAGTAAATGTTTTTCCAGCTTTCTCATGTACCAACACCATTATCTTGGTCTTGTTCCTTCTCTCCAAGTCTCAGTTTCTTCTGTATAATAAAGGTACTATCATATTCTCTGCCAACATTGCAAGTATGATGTGAGGGTCACATAAAATAATGCACATGAATGCAATTTGCACATTGTAGAGTATACTGAAAATCTATAGTATTATAAGGTGGTAGCTCCTGGCCAGCACAAGACAACCCTCTGTCTATATGCACATATTCAGATACCTTGCATCATCTGCCAACCAAACTTTGTGAGTTGAAGAAATATAGGAGAAGAACACAAAGGGTCATTTACCTTGGTAGTTAATGCCCTATATGGATTCTATTTATACAGGACCGTCTACAATTTTTCAGTCTAAAAATTACTCTGCACAGTTGCTTAATGGCCCTTTTATCTTCCATTTAATCACATCCAGGACTTCTCACCATTCCCCCATTAAAGTTCCCATTTGTCTCTCTGATCATTCTCCTGATTTTATTTGTATGCAGAGCTGTACATAACATATACTATGTTTCTGGGCTATCTAATAGCAATTGAGGCCAAATGTACCAAACAGCCAAGTAAAAAGAAAGAAAGAAAAAGAAAAAACCCCAAAAACATATTATTCTAACTATATAAAACACACATGCTTCTCTATGTTTGGCCATGAAACATATGAGCTTAGAGAGACATAGAACAATGGCACATTCATTGCTATGTTGGAGGCTCTTTCACTAGAACAGTGGCTCCCAATCTGGCTTAAGGAGCTTTAGAAAAATATACAGACACTTGGGCCCCATACCAGAGATTGTGATGTAATTTGTCAGAGTGGTGTGTAGACATTGCTTTGTTTCGGAAAGTTCCCCTTCTCAAAGTGATTTTAATGAGTAACCAGTATTGAGCATACTACAATAGGAGTAAATCTTGGCTCTGGTCTTGTCTTCTATACAACTGAGCCTTGGCTTGTGTTGATCAATGGAAATTCTTTCTTTAATACAGATATTCCTCCCTGGAATTACAAGTGTTAGTAATACGCTCCCTCTAAAAATTCCACTGCCATCAATCAAGCTTAGAGCAATACAACCCCACTGTGTAAAGACGGAGGTTCAAGGTGACACTATGAGTAATAGTGAACATTTGGAAGCCATCCGAATGCTTGCCAATAGAGGATCAGTTTTTAAAAAAGGCACAGCCAATGCAATGAAACACTATACAGCCCTTAAAAAAAGAATAAGTGAAGTCCTGGAAGTCTATCCTGACAGAAATAATTACCCAGAATCCATTTTCAAATGAAAACAAACGGAGGTTGTAGGATATGTATGTAAGATACATTTTTGTGATAAACTTTCTTCAAAAGAAATAACACAAATTACATAATCTCAATTCTTGATTAAACAGAAAAAATTCAAAACAATAAGCCTTATAACAGTTACTCTTAAGAGTAAGATGAGATGGGAGAAAGGGGAAACTTTTACTTTTCACTTTATATTTCTTTGTAATATTTAAATGTTTATAAACAGAATATATCATGTTTATACTTTTTTAAGAGAGAGGAAACATTTGCCAGCCACACCCTCTCCCCTCACACATATTGCCTTCCAACCCAAATATTAAGCTGGCTCTTTTAAAACAGAAAATGATGGCCACTATACTGGCTAAATTTTTTTTGCAGATCAAAAACACCCTGCATCTTTTCCATTCAGCATTCCATGAAAGTGCAACGGAGCCAAGTCTTGTGTGTGGGAAAGTGTGTCTTTGTGTGTGTGGATCTCGTTGTAGTTACAAGGGCCCCTCCCTTTGGTAACAATTTAACACCCACATGCATCCTCAGGAAGGTCAAAAGGGAACAGCAAGAGTGAAAAAACATGTTTTAGAAATGTGAACCAGCTCCCACATCCAAAATTCTTTTCCCCCACATTGAAAAAAAAAAAAAGCAAAAAAACCGACATCATGCATGTTTCCAGGAGTTTCTGGTGGATTTAATAAAACGAGTGGTGATGCGATCCACAGAAAAAGTGGGAAACTGGCAGCAAACTTTTCGTCGGAAATGAGGCACTGTGCTGGGAATAGTATTGTTTTACAACCTAAATGCAAAAGTCATCATGCTTAATTCTGTGTCATTTTCATAATTCATACAGGGGTCTTGTGGCCATTTGGAAATGTTAGAGTCCTAGGCAAAGAACAATCATGGAATTTCCATATTCGTAGAAAATCAGCACCTCCTCAGATTATTTTAAAAAATCAAAATTCCCTTCACAAAAGAGAAAGTTGGTAATTTCCTGTAATTTTATATTTGAAACTTCGATTGGAATCTTCAGCACACTTAAGTGGCAAAGCAGAAAATCTAATAATCAGCATGTTTTAAGATATTTCAAGTGAAAGAAATAAGTTCGGAGGGTTCATAACGATATTTAGAAATTCTTTCTGAATGTGCTGTGATTCACTGCTTTTTGTTAGCCTGTTTTCACCATTCTATCTTTCTCTGAAGGGATGAGTCAGTAAAATACGATACAATCTTATGCAATGTACAGTCTAGCTTCAGAATCCTTAGGCAACATAGATTGTAATACAAGTTTTACCCTCAAATCCCTATGCAATCTCAAGCATGTTACTAAAACTTTCTGTGCCACTGTATTACAACCTCCTAAAGCATGAATAAAAATACCTGCCTATCTGATAGAACCGTGATGGTGATAGATGAGAGAGTGCACAATGAAGCATTTTTTAAAGTTAAGGGACTATGAAGAGAGGCAGCACAGTGTAAACAGAAGTGATACTAATGAAAACTGAGCTGTGTCAGGTAACTTCTGAAAGCTTGTTTCTTCATCTATGAAAGGGGATGATTAATTCATAATTAATTCAATGAATGTTTAGTATCCCCGACATGTCAGGCACTATATTACCTGCCTGGAAGGATAATTGTTGCATTCTGCCCACTCACAGGGATATTGTGAGCATCAATAAGGCGATACCCACCAAACACTTTGGAAAACACAAAGTGTTGCACTTTCATGCAGGATTATTATGCATATTTTAAATTTTTCACTCATTAAAAAAAAATTTTATGAGTACCTGCTATGTTAAAGCAACAAATCAGACAAATTCTGTTCTCAGAGCTTAAAGTGTAATATGGTTGCTGAACACATGGATAGGGTTGTAAGTTTTTTAAAGTAAAGTGACGTTATTATATGTGTGACAACCCAGCTTCTAGAGCAACTCTAGACATTATGCTTAATTCTGTATCCTTTTCATAGCTCATACAGGAGTCTTGTGGCTACTTTCAAATATTCGTGGTTCAGGAAAGATTCCTGTAGGAGACTGGCTTGAGCTTCCCTGATGCTGCTGCAGGGATGCTTGTCAACCCACCAGAACTTCATCCATTCAACAGATGTCTATTGAACACCTACTAGGTGCCAGACCCTGTGCTACGCTCCATCATGGGGTGTATTCTCCAGGAAAACATATACACGTGGGTTTCATCTGCATGAAGTTTAAGCCATCATACATTTTCTCCCAGTGCTTCTGAGTACAGGCCTTTTGAAAAAAAATCTGTATATACCAAACACTACTCTTCTAGACAGGATAGATGCAGTGATGTGCTGATAAACCAGCTCTCTGGAAGCAGGGAGGGAGGAAGAAGCCCTGATTTGTAATATTTGTTGAGTTACATGGTGTAAATACTCCCACTGTGGATGATTTCAAGCTACCAATTGTTTGACACCTGACTTGAAGAAATCCTGAATACTTAATTATTGGTTTTCGTAATTTGGTTTGAGCCAGCCCTAGCACACGATTGAAGATCCAAGTGTTTTAGTTTACTGTTTAGTCCGAGAAATGGCAACATAGATTCCTGATGAGTGGCCATTAAATGGCTCTTGATTCTAGTCTCAATCCTTCCTCAGGAATCCACCAAGTCCTTCCAGGATGTCCCCAAAAGTCCGCAGGGCTATAGCCAGTGTGATTCCATACTAGCTCCACACCCTGCAGTCAGAAATGTCCAAATGGGCTAAAGAGTGTTCTCCAGAATGCTGAAATACCATCTTGTGAAACAAAAGTCTTAGGACTCAAATACAAAACAAAAGTAAACAAAAAAAGATCTGCCCATGACTTTTTTAACCTTATGGCATAATTTCTAAGTTAAAAAAAAAGAGGCCATGTGGTTAGGAAATAATTAATGTCATAATAGGAAAGAAAAAGAACAAACAAGGTCAAAAGAGAGAGCCACCCTGTCCATAAGTCCTTCACACTGTAAACAGCATTCATTGCTCAGGGCACATGCTAGTTCAAAAGAACAAACTCTCTGTATGAGTGTTGGGTGGGACTCAGAGGTCTGTATCCAAATAGAAGCGATTTGCTATTTCACCACAAATTCCAGGCACAAGTACATGCTCCGTTCAACTTTACTTAACACAAAGTGCAATTGACAAGTATTTGTGGAGAAGCTACACAGGCAAGACAGTACCCTTGAGAGGTAGGGAATACATTCCCCCTTCTCCCTGAAGCTTGCAGTCTTCTTGGATTCATCTTATGTATACTGGCAAAAGGTGGTTTGAGTGAGGAAAATTAGGTATGTCCAGACTGGTGGTTTTTAAGTGACAGGTTGAGGGAAGCCCAATAAATTCCAAACACCTCTAGGCTATTTTCCAGGTCATTTGCTATCTGGTTTACCTATGTCCTCTCCCCATCCCTTCCTTACAGTCTCCACGACATCATACTCAGTTCCTCAAGTAAAGCATGTTCTTTGCTCTCTATGAACCTTCACAAACCCTGTTCCTTCTTCTGAAACAGGCTCAGTTACCTACCATTTCCCCTCCCCATCTCCCTTGCATATGATTTTCTGAGAGTCGTACTTTAGATCTCACAATGATTTTGGAGGGTGTGGTTTTTTTTTTTTTTTTTTTTTTTTTTTTTAGCTCTCAGAGGGCCAGAGGACTGGGTTTGGGTCCTGCACGGCCACATATGGACACATTAAGGAGAAAGGCCCACCGCCTATTGCCTCCATTGCCCATCAGCAGCACCTCTGACACTAGGGACTGGACACTAGGAATGAAACCACAGCTATGTGAGGATGGGAGCCCCCTTTACAATGAGGATCTTCTCTCCTTACGCATGGCCGTCACCTCACAATGCTCATGGCTGTCTCCAAGTCTTGTAGAGATGTCCTAACTACAAAGAAGCCTGGGCAATGCAGTTTTTCATTTCCCAGCCTCTATGATGTGGATGTTACACCAGGAGGGCATGGGAATGGCACTGAGGGTGCTGTCTTATGGGAGCAGCTATTCGCTTCACCCAGAGTATAGAAGAGCCAGGATTTAAATTCTAAATTCCAAGCCCATGAATTGAATTTTTACTCTACCCTATACTGGAAGTTACTGCGTGGATTCAGTATTTTCTAGCCTCCTCAGGCCCACAATTCTTGAGATGTGTGGTTCTTCCAGGTTTACTAGCAGAGGAACACCTAAGCTTTAGATTTTTGGACTCCTCATAGCCTTCTTTTTTCTCCCTTGAGGATGAACATAGAACCTCTAATGAGTGACACTGTCGAGAGGAAGGAGGTGGCCAGGCGGGGTGGCTCATGCCTGTAATCCCAGCACTTTGGGAGGCCAAGGCAGGCAGATCATGAGGTCAGGAGCTTGAGACCATCCTGGCTAATACGGTGAAACCCTGTCTCTACTAAAAATACAAAAAAATTAGCCGGGTGTGGTGGTGGGTGCCTGTAGTTCCAGCTACTTGGGAGGCTGAGGCAGGAGAATGGCATGAACCCAGGAGGTGGAGCTTGCAGTGAGTCAAGATCATGCCACTGCACTCCAGCCTGGGAGACAGAGTGAGACTCTGTCTCAAAAAAAAAAAAAAAAAAAGGTAGGGGAAAGGAGGTGCTTTAAGGAGGCAATAGGACAGGATCTAGGAAAAAAGTTAGGATGATATTGAATAAAGGTCAAATATCGTGGCTACCATTCATTGGTTAGGCACCTGGCATGTATTAACTCTGATTCTCCTAGCAATCCTTCAAGGAAAACAGTATTACCACATTCTTTAGATGAGTGAGTCTTGATTTTAAGGTAAAGACACCTGATCAAAGTCACACAGTCAGTACGTGATGGAGACAGAGCCAGAAGGCAGGTCTTTCTGCTCCCAAGACTAGACATTCCTAGGTGAAGAAAATAACAAAAGGTATAGGTTATAGAGTCAGAGTACAAGAATTCCAACCTCAATTTATGGGCTGCACAACCTTGGTTAACTCCTTTAAGCTTCCTGGGCCCCGATTGCCTCATATGTAAAATGGAGGTATTTGCATCTATCTGATGGGGTTATTGAGACAACCAAATGAAATAATCTTATGTCCAGCGTTTGGCCTATAATCAGTGCTACATGAGATGTTCGCTGTGCTATTATTGCTGCTATGCCATCATCATCATTATTATTATTTCCCTGTGCTGCTGCCTCTCCAAAACACAATATCCTAAGAGGGCAAATTGTATGTTGAATAAAAATGCTAGAGATGCTCATTTGCACAGCACATTCATGGGACCATGAGCTCCTCACTCTTGCTGGAGTGGAGAGTTCCTGCAAAAGAGTAGTGGGTGATAAGACTACAGACAGATGCAGAGCTGCATTGCACTGAAAGCTTTGAATTCCCTGGGAGATGGGCTCAATTGGGCCCTGGCAGGGACCTGCCTCGGGGGGTGGCAGTCACAGAACTATTCCCAGCCGCTGTGCTTCTCATCCTCGCCCCAACACAAAAGGGAAGGATGAGTGACACCTCAAACAACTTTGGAGAGTCTAACAACAATTTTCAACTTCAAACAGGCCACACATAAAAGTTGAAGACTTTTGCTACAAACCCAACCACTGGGAAATCACTGCCTGGCTGACATTAATTCCCCAGCCACTGTGAAGCCGTTACTGAAAATGCAACTTTTTTTATTCCAAGTCCTTTAACATTTCAATCTAGGGCATTGGCAATGTGGAACAAATCCAGGTCAGGTCCTGCTTTAATCCCCAAACTGAGTATCAGTGTTAAGTCCACAAGGAATTAAGACTCAGAGGTGAGGGCAGGGAAAGACAAAGGGCAATAGGAAGTTATTTAGATACCACTAGAATTGTCTTTCTTTATATTAGGATCAATATATGATTTGTGTTGCTATTATTTTTGTTGGCACTGAGTTTCCAATTTTTAATCTCATATTACATTCAGGTAGCATTTTAGAGTCTATAAATCTGATGTATGTATTATCCTCTGATTTCATTTGCTTTGTGGGGATTGCACAAGTTAGGTTGCAGAATGATGAGGTTAGGAAAAATAGGAACCTCCAAGATCATCCTACTTTTGTTTTAGCATGAGCCATCTCAGAAAGTGTTCACCATGGCTTCACTGCCAGGCAACGTCAGAATTTGGAACAGCTTCCACATCACCACAGGTCTAGACTTCAAAGTGGAAATCATTCACTGAGTTTCTGTTAGTGCAATGGTGTGTGGCACTGGAGACTGGGGTAAAGGTACAACCCTTATTTTAGAGGAGGTTTCAGTCTTGTGGAAAAAATAAACAGCTCCTTAGGTAATCATAAGCAGTGGAGAGCAAATGAGGTACAGTTAAATACAAGTTGGGGTGGAAAACGCTGTCCATGCTCAGCGTTTCATGGGACAGGTTGAAAGATAGTTTTAATGTTTGGGGATAAATATGGCATAAGCTTACTGTTTAAAAAAATTCACATAGAAAAGTAAAAGAAAAAAAGTAGACTGTATCTTCAGACCCCACTACTCAGAGATAAAACAATGTTAAAATCCTATTTAACATTCTTGAGATATCTCTCTGTAGCCATCTGATTTTGCAGAGCTGTATGAATGGGAATAGCTGTAGATACAGAGATTCATATGTGAAACCACTCTACACGTGCTGATTTGTAAACCTCTTTTTTATTTTAGAATATCACATCAACAAATTTTAATGTCAATAAAAATAGAATTGTCACATCATTAAAAAAAACTTGAATCCTATTTCACTGTATGGATATACCATGTGTAGCCAGTACCCTTTTGATAGTCATTTCAGTAGTTTGCAGTTCTTCATCATTTATTAGCAATGATGCGATGTTCATCCTTCTGTGCACATCTTGTATACTTAGGTGAATGTCTCTTTAGGGTAAATTTCTAGAAATGGGATTGTTTTGGATGACTCACACTTAGGATTTGACAAAAATGGCCAAATTGCCTGATAGGCTACTTTTAAAGTTTCAGGTCCCAGACATCTGGTTGTGGGGTAGTCTTTTCTGCCTTGAAGCTCACTCTTAGCTCCCTGGAACCTGCAAGAAAGGTCAAGGTAGAAAGAATGTGGAGCGGGAAACACACCTAACATGTGCCTGGTCCTGCAGGCTTTTTTTGCACATCGTCTAGTGTAAGTCAAACGTCATTCTCAGGAAATTGGTGTCATCCTGGTCACTTGATATAAAAGAAGGGCTGGGAAGCTCAGAAGCTGGGTCAATTTATTTTCTTTTCTTTTTCTTTTCTTTCTTTCTTTCTTTCTTTTTTTTTTTTTT
>NW_012108363.1:5087826-5091162 GCF_000951045.1 Mandrillus leucophaeus
GGACACATGAACTGTGTTGGTTCAATCAGAGACAGTGTCTTTGCTTAATGATTAAGGAAGGAGAACCAACTTCTCTCTCTCTCTCTCTCTCTCTCACACACACACACACACAGTCTATTTTTTTTTTTTTTTTTTTTTTTTGTAGAGAAAAGGTTTCACCATTTTGGCCAGGCTGGTCTTGAACTCCTGACCTCAGGTGATCTGCTTGCCTCAGCCCCCTAAAGTGCTGGGATTACAGGCCTGAGCCACTGTGTCCGGCCTGAAGCTGGGTCAATTTCTTAATTTCTCAAAGAAAGAGAGAAGTTCAACACTGAAACTTGGGCGTTCATGGAGTTACAAGATGCCCTGGAGACTTAGAAGATGAGTAATGGAAGTAGGGTGAAGAGAACAAGCTTTATTTACTTTGAATGTTTGCCCCAAACTCCACTTTGTCCTAGTCCTACTAACACTCATTAAAAACCAGCACTATGTATGAGAGCTGTGCCACTGTTCTCTCTGTAACTGGCAGCGCTTGCTTAGGGCTCCTAAGACTGGCTCCTTATGGGGTTGGCTTTTTCATGAGCTTCGGTGTGAGGAACAGGTAAGTTTCCTACTTCTCTAAGATCTTAATATAGGAAAAATTAGCCAGAAGCTTGTGAGGGGAAGCTAGCCAAGGTGTGTGTTTGCTGGAAATAAAATCAGTGGGCCTTCCAGGGCTGGGGGAATGGACGTGGGGGTATTTCTTCACCATCTGTCTCAGTCTCCAATGTGTCTTGATAGATGGTTTTCCCCTATAACCCATTAGTCACCTCATTCCTCTCCCTGAGCTCTGTTTTTTGAAATATGGTTATCTCATTTGAATAGCAATGAGTAAGTGCATTGGAACCTACTTGAATGCATTCTAAAAGCATTAAACTTGGAACATACAATTCAGTGACATACAAATTGCCAAACTATAGTAAAAATTGAAGTGATTAAAACAATTTAATGGCATGAACATGTATCCAGAAAGGAAGAGACAGAGAGAGAGAGAGAGAGAGAGAGAAAGGGAGAGAGAGAGAGAGAGAGAGAAATTTTTTCCAGTGCAGCGTCAGCCCAGTGGTTGATATTTCGGAAGAAGTGGGTGGAGGCCATTGCCAAGAGAAAGTGAAATAATTGATGAAGACCCAAAGGAAAATGTCCTTGATCTTGAAGTTATTACTTCATTTCATGAAATACGTTAAAAGTCAGTGAAAGACTATAAAGTCAGAAAGTCAATTGTTTTTTTCCCCTTGGATACAATTCCAATATGTGCATATAAACATGTCAGAAAGTTCTCTAAAAGAAAAGTATAGCTTGGGATCTAGGTCATGCTTTCAAATAGCCTTATTATACCCGTTATGAAGTGGACACTCAGGTATTTGGCTTGGAACTTTTATCCACACCCAAATGGCTGGGTGATTTATAACTTGCTATCCACATTCTCATAGCTGTTTGGTCAATGCAAAAGCCTCAAATTAGGCTTGAAGTTTATTAGAAAATACACACACACACACACACACACACGCACACACACACACGCGCACACACACACACAGTCTCTGAACTATCGTTCAGCAAATGATGTCATAAGCTAACCACTATTTCCAAGTACCTTTGCACTGGAGCTACATTCTAGTTATATGTTCTTCCTCTCTCCTTCCCTCCCTCCGTCCCTCCCTCTCTCCCTCCCTCCTTCCTTCTCTTCCTCCCTCTCTTCTGATGTTCTTTCCTTTCTCCCTTCCTTTCTTCTTTTCTCTCTTCCTTTCTATTTTTATTCTTCTCCCTGTCCCTCTCTCTGCTCCCTCCCCTTCTCTTTCTCCTCCTCGTTCTTCTTTTTAACATTCGTAGCACGGGAAATAAATGATTGACTACTTCTTGTCTTATTCCAACCGATTTCATTCTCTTTTGTTTTGGAAATAGTGCTAAAAACCTCAGGAGGAAATGTTTTTTGTTCAGTGACTGATCTTGATACTTCCTGCTTCTTGTCAAGCCAGAAATAGCTCCTCAACAACTGCAACCAGGGAGTAGCAAGAAGTGCAAAAATGAAATAAAAATCTGTGTATTTCTCCACACAGAAAAAAAAATCCATTTGTTCATTCATAAATAAATAAATATTGATTGGACTCCTCTGATGATAGGTCTTGTGCCCATGCTGGGGCTACACCAACAGACAGAAAAAGAGATGATTCCTCATATCACTGAGCTCAGAGTCCAGCTGATCAATACTTACCTTGAGAAACAGTGCTGTGGACATGATCTGTTACTCTTCCAGGCAACAGGAGGAACATTTGTTTCTCCACGTGTGTCACCATGGGGTCTGGAAGAATTAACACCATCTTCAGCTAAGAGTCAAGCCCTGACTGATCTAAATTGATTAATATAATCTTATCCCTATAGCACAGTATAGTACAATTATTGTGTCAGAGATGGACACATGAACTGTGTTGGTTCAATCAGAGACAGTGTCTTTGCTTAATGATTAAGGAAGGAGAACCAACTTCTCTCTCTCTCTCTCTCTCTCTCTCTCTCCTCACCTCCCACCCCCTTTCTCTCCTCATTATCTTCCTCCCCATTCCTGCTGAATGTGAATGAGAAAGTAACAAGGCATACTGTGGCTATGAAGGGCCTAAAGTGAAAATGGAAAGCAGAAAGAAATCAGGTCCTTGGTAACATAGTAAGCTGCTGGATCAAACCCTATCTAAAGCTTCTTGATGTTCAACTCCTTCATCTAGATACAGGTTTTACTTGCATTTCCTACCCCTTAGAGGTGAATGAATACTGATACACACAGGGATATATGACTGATTCAACAATTTGAGAAATACAATATTGTACTCACAAAAATGTTCCATGTAACTGAAATGACACTTTATCAAATATACTTGATTTATTTTTATAATCATTATTCTAAATTATACTATACACATTGGTGCCTCAAAAGTTATGCCAAATAAAAGATGTGAGAAGTACTCATATAATCCTAAATACCTCCTCCATGTTCCATAGTACACCGACGCCTTTGCAAACTACCGATGTGGATCAGATTGTTGTCTACATGCTAAATATTTCTGAATACTGTCCTTTTTTAAAAGCTGCATTTTGGAGTTTTGCAGTTATATTCTAAGCTTCCAGCTTCCACTCTGTGTGAAGATCATGATGCCAGCCTTTAATAGCTATTTCTTCCATATAAATTACTGCTTCTAAATCTCTTACAAGCTGGGAAACCATATTACTGAGTTTGTTATTGTTTTTAAAACAAGAGTGAATGGACACTACGTAAATGCCTTGGGGGCAGGTGGCATGCAGCAAGTCTCCTGTCTATTACATATCATTATT
>NW_012108363.1:5092957-5093936 GCF_000951045.1 Mandrillus leucophaeus
AACTAGAAATCATCACTCATAACTCTTTTCAAGAAATAATGCTCAATTTATTATCAAGTTATGTAAAGTCTGCCTCTTTAGAATTTCTCAAATCTGTATAATTCACCTTATCTTCACTGCATCATATATTTCATGCCACCAGTATGTTTCCCTCGGCATTCATTGCCTCTGAACTGGTCTCCTACTTCTACTTTACCCTACTCCAACCCATTTTCCATACTATTCTTTTCATCCGTCAGTCCGTCCATTCGTCCATCCATCCATCCGTCCCTCCATATGTCCATCCATCCATATGTCCATCCATCCATATGTCCATCCATCCATCTGTCCATCCATCTGCCCATCCATTCATCCATCCATCCATCCATCCATCCATCCATCATCCATCTATCCATCCATCCATCTGTCCATCCATCCATATGTCTGTCCACCCATTTATCATCCATTACTTTGTCAAATAATTATGGAATGGTTATATGCAGGCACTGTGCCAGAGTTTGAGGGGTCAATGTTGAACAAGAAAAATATTGTCTTTGCCCTCATGAAATTTTACAGACAAGTATAAAAATCAGGTTACACATCTATATAAATGTTCATATATATATGTGAACATTTCAGATTATATATTTATACAAATCAACTTGACACTTTATCAAATCTACTTGATTTATTTTTGATGGTAATTATTATAAATTATATTATACACATTGGTGCCTTAAAACTTTATACCAAATAAAAGATATGGAAAGTACTCATATAATCCTAAATACCTCCTTCATGTTCCCATAGTACACAGACAACTTTGCAAACTATCGATGTGGGTTAGATTGTTGTCTACATGCTAAACATTTCTAATATTGTCCTTTATTAAAAGCTGCATTGTGGAGTTTTGCAGTTATATTCTTAGCTTTCATCCTCCAATCTGTGTGAAGATCACTATGCCAGCCTTTAATAGCTATTTCTTCCATGAAATATATTT
>NW_012108363.1:5098731-5100028 GCF_000951045.1 Mandrillus leucophaeus
ATTGTTGGAACTCTAAGGCTCCATGTTGAGGCCTGAGAAGCCAACACAGGAGATAAAAAGACAATAGAGCTGTGGGGTCCTGGGAATACCCCCTCCCCAATTCTGCTTCAATCAGTGCATTTCCATTTTTATCTGTTTTATATAACAGAGTTCAGAAAAAGAGTTCATTTGAAATAAA
Organism: Mandrillus leucophaeus; assembly: GCF_000951045.1. Taxonomy (NCBI): domain Eukaryota; kingdom Metazoa; phylum Chordata; class Mammalia; order Primates; family Cercopithecidae; genus Mandrillus; species Mandrillus leucophaeus. The sequence continues at coordinate 5,098,910 of NW_012108363.1, forward strand.
GATTCAATTCTTTAAAGGAAAAAAAAAATGCTCCCCTATACCAGTGTATATGATGGAATACTGTACTAGTTATTTTCAGGTAGAGTATTTTCCATAGCAGAGGTAAAGTCTTGGTTTTGGAAACTTATCTACACAGTTCCAGTGAAGAGAAATAAGAAATAAGAATTGCAGTCTCTACCTAGTGGACAATGGCTTAATTTAGTTTTACTGATGTTGCTTATTCAAATCTCACCTCAACAAAATGCATCTTTGCAAGGTCAACAGTTTATTCTGTTCCATTAAATCTAAGGTGTTATCAAGATATAAGATATAAGGTGTTATGTAAGATATACCATTATTGTATGTAGAACTAAGAAAGAAAAAGCATGGCCAGTTAAACCATACACTGCGCATATCCTTTGTGCACCACTTCACATACGACAGTTCTGTGCAGTGTTTGGCCTGCTTCTGATTGCTTCCTGCCCCAGAATTTCTCTGATACTGCACTGCAGAATGCCAGGAGCCTTGACATTTACACACCTGCAACTTAAGGATGTGGGGAGATCATGCTCCATGGAGCAACCCACAACCAACTGTAGACAACGTCCTCACAACAGATGATTCTAAGCCAAATTTCATAAAGCTCTCCACAGAAGGTCCTGGGTGAATTACTAGTCACATACAGGCTAGGTCATTCAATAACATCACCTTGCATTGATTTTCCCCCCTTCTTGTTCACTTGCTCTCTCCTGGCCCTAGAAATCCATTCTCAAGTAAGCTACCTGCATGCAAACCTTTGTCTTACGCAGGTATTGTGAATTGTAAAACATACCCCAATTTCAGAGATGCTAAATATTTTCATCTAAGAATCATGAAATATGGTAATTTATGAGAATAAAAGACAAATTTGTTAAGTAAACAGGTTGATATCAAAGACTGTCACCCTATACTTAAATAAATAAATAAATAAATAAATAAATAAATAAATAAATAAATAGCACTGCAATTTTATTTGTAAATGGCTCTGTTTTGCATCTCATCTACAGCCCGGGCAATGTTCCACAATGAGCACAATGATGACACTTTGCCCCTGTAAGCTCCTCAGGCTACAAAGAGGGATTAGAGAGTTCACTTCACTCT
>NW_012108363.1:5101538-5162497 GCF_000951045.1 Mandrillus leucophaeus
TATATACATAAATATAGATAAACTTGACAAATATTTAAATAATATATATGTATATGTATATATACATACATACATATATATTATATATATAAATTGAACATTTTATTCCCTTTCTTTAGTGATACTCAAATAACTTCCAAAATCTTAGCAGGTGAGCCCTATAAGATCTTTCACCATCTGGCCTCTCAATATCTAGTCTTGCTGCAGATCACACTGTGACGCCCTCCCTCTCTCCCTCCCCCAACACACAGGCAAATCTTCTGGTCACCGGCTACAGTGGTTTTCTATCAGCTCCCATAGCATCAAGCTCCTTCCCATCACAGGTCACCAACTTTCTCTTCTCCACCTGAAATATTCTTCCGTCTCTTCATTTCCTGGTTAACTCTGATTCCCCTTCAGAAGGAATGCCTTCTATGAAGCCTCTACTAGGCTGAATCCCTCTTTTAAGAGCACATCGCATGCTGTGGCACTCATCAAAAGTTTAACAGAAGAATACATTTTTAATTCGAGGTTTATGTTTTTTGTTAGACTGCAAACCTATTGATGGCAGAGCCTTTCTTTATTGTATATGCAATGAGCAGCTCAGTGCTTTTCACATAGTAAATGCTCTTAAAACACTTGTTAAATGTGTTTAAGAAAGATCTTCACGATAGCAAAGTAAAAAGAATACTGGACAATGATTCAGGAGGCCAAGGATCTACGCTTTATCCTTCTTACCCTTTGTGGGCTGCACATATGCCACTTGCAAAATAAGTGGATACCTACAGAGATCTAAACTCTCTTACAGTTTCAATTCCCACAGACATAGGATTTAACAATTTAAAGGATTAAACCTCCAAATTCGGAATTTTCACAACTGCCTGAATTTCAAATGTGCTGGTCCATCACAACGCCCTCCTTAAAGTGCACTGAGCACATTTTAAGGAGTTTAAATTGAAAATATTTAATATCTAAATATATTCTTGTTTCAATTGAGATATATAACATGTATATTATATATGCCATCTGAAATGTTCAGATACATATATAACAGATATTATATATAAACACACATATAATAGATATTATATATAAACACACATATAATAGATATTATATATAAACACACATATAATAGATATTATATATAAACACATATATAATATACGTATAATTTGTTGAAACATTTACCTGAGCAAATAAAAGACATGGTGTTTTTATGGTAGATTCTGAAAGGTAACTTGAAAGAAATGGTAAAAAAAAAAATTAAGATTCATCTCTAAGTTAATATTATAGAATCCCAAAGCACTAGATTTTAAGTTTTATAACATTCTCTTAATAACAATTTTAGTTAACCATTTATTGAATAATCACTATATTCTAATAAGATATTTTGTTCATTATCTACATAGTGCTGTGGTTTGCATGTGGGGGTCCCCTCCAAAATTCATGTTGATAAAGATGGCAACAATAGAAACCAGGGACTACTACACTGAAGGAGGAAGAGCAGAAAGGGTTGAAAAACCGTTGGTTACTATGCTCGGTACCTGGGTGATGGGATCATTCATATCCCAAATGTCAGCATCATACAATATACTCAGGTAACAGACCCGCACATGTACCCCCCTGAATCTAAAATAAAAGTTGAAAAATTTGGGAGGCTGAGGCAGCGGATCACTTGAGCCCAGGAGTTCGAGACTAGCTTGGGCAGCATGGCAAACCCCTGTCTGTACAAAAAAAAAAAAAAAAAAATTAGCTGAACATGGTGGCATGAGCCTGTAATCCCAGCTACTTGGGAGGATTGATTGAGCGCGGGAGGTCAAGGCTCCAGAGAGCTGTGATTGCGCCACTGCACTCCAGCCTGGACAACAAAGTGAGACTCTATTTCAATTTTTTAGAAGTCGAAAAAAAAGTAAAATAAAAAACAAACAAACAAAAAACCAAAATTCATGTTTAAACTAAACCCCCATTGTGATGGTATTAAGAACTGAGACTTTTGGGGAAATGATTAATTCATGAGGACTCTACTCTCATGAATAAATTAATGCCCTTGAAAAGAGGCTTCAGAGAAAATTCTCTCTTTTATGCCCTTCTGTCCCTTCTGCCATGTGAGAACATGGCATTTGACCTCTTTGGAGGATGCAGCAAGAGGCTCTTACCAGGTACCAAATGCTGTGCTTGATCTTGAACTTCCCAGCTTCCAGAACTGGAAATAACAAATTTCTGTTCTTTATGAATTACCCAGTTTCAGGTATTTTATTATAGCATCACAAATGGACTAAGTCATATAGCCATTCCAACTTTCCTTTGTTGGTATTTTGTGATGCATCTTCATTTCATCCTTTTACTTTCAACTTAGCTACAATCTTATATTCAAATTTTATCTCTTATAAATGACATATAGTTAGGTCTTTTTCAAAAAGTTAGCTTGACAATCTTATTAGGGTATGTACCTTGACTGTATTTACTGATACTCACTGGGGCTTTCTCTTTTCTAGTTCTCTATTTTTTGTTTCTTTTTTTGTTCCTTATTCTTGCTTTCCTGCATTCTTTTGGATTCGTCATATGTCTTTTATTCCATATTTTGTTCTTTAATAGTGTTTCAATTATACATTCTTGTATTTTATTTTTAATAATTTCCCTAGATACGTCAGTATGCAATCCTGAATTTAACAGTCTATTTAAGACACTTATGAGTTTAACCACTTTTATTTTACTCTCCACCCTTTGTGCTATTGTTGACATATCTTTTCACTCTTATGTGATAGACTCTACAAGACAGCACTATTACTCTTCCTTAAACAGCAATATTTGTTTATATTTTCCTATCTATTTATCCTTTCTGGTGTTCTTCATCTTTTCCTGCTTACACCTGGGTTCATTTTCCTTCAGCCTGAAGTATTTCCTGTAAACTATGTCTTAGAATATCTATTTGCTTGTAATAAATTATCCCATATTTTGTTTGTCTGAAAGGTCCTTATTTCACATTAATTCTTGAAAAACATTTTTACTGGGTATGGCATTATAGATTAGTAATTTTTTCCCATAAGCACTTTAATGATGTAATTACACTGTTTTTTGGCCTTAATAATTGTGAATGAATAGTCAGTTGTTAATCTAATTATTCCTTCTTTGAGGGTAATGTATCCTTTTCTTCTGGCTGTTTTTAAGAGTTTTTTTTCCCTTGTTCTGTGTTTTCTAACTGTTTGAATGAGATGTGCCTATTTAATTTGTTTTTTAATCTTACTTGAGATTCATTGAGCTTCTTGAATCTGTGGGTAATGGCTTCCATAAATTTTGGAAAATTCTTGCCCATTATGTATTTATATGTTTGTGTCTGCCTCACCATCCTTTCTCCTAGTGTAACACCAACTATAGGTATTAAACCTTTCTAGTGTTTTTCATATGGCTCTTATACTCTTAAACTCCCTTTTGTTCCTTTCATTCTTTCTTCTCTTTGTGCTTTGTGGATATTATTCATTGGCCAGTCTTTGAGTTTAATAATTATGCCTTCTGTTACATCCACAGTTCTGTTTGAAAATTGTATTTGAAGTACTAGAATGTTCATTTGATTGTTTTTATATACTACAACTCTTGGTTGAAATTCTAAAAATGTTCATCTTTTAAAACTACCTTGTCAATTTTCACCTCTATTTTCCTTAGCATATTAACCATAGTTATTTCAAACTCCTCATTTGCAAACTTCAATATCTGGATTATCTGCAGGTCTGTTACTACAAAATTTTTTTTTCTTGATTATTGCTCATGTTTCTCTGCCTATTTTGTGTCTAGCAATTTTTATTCTATTCTGGACATTTAGAAAAAGAACTATAAGGTCTTCATATGATATTTCCTACCAATAGGGGCTCCCCTTCTCATTTTGTAGACAAATACAGTGATAAACAAATCTCTATAATCCTGTAAGGAATTAGTTGGGTTTGGATTGGGTTGAAGTTTTAGTAAGATGTATTACATCTTTGGTTCCTCAGATGTGACCCTCCTAGGCTTTTGACTGGGAGCCTTGAAGTCTCAATTTCTTCAACTCTAGAAGTGTTAATATTTCCAGATTTTGAACTGAGTTCTTTAGCTTCACATATTATACAAATTATTGGTTATGTAGGTTTTGTCGATTCTACTCCCTCTAGTGAGATCTTTTTCTCCTAAGTCCCTAGGATGACCAATTCATGATGGTTTTCCTGGAACTCTCTTGGTGTTAAAACTGAAAGACCCACATTCTGGGAACTCCCTAAGCCCCAGGTAAATTAATACAATCGGTCACACTATAATCACCACAAGACAGCAGGAGTTTTCACTTTTCCTTTCTTTCTCAGGCCCCAGTCTCTCACGCCTTCCTAGAACTCAGCAAGTTTCCCTTGTATTTGAGCTCCTCTATTTTCCAGTTTATCATTCCAGATTTTGACTGCCAAAAAACTGCTGACTTGTTTTTCCTTTATACAATCCCTCAATTTGGTTTAAGTTCAGTTCTTAGGCCACTCGCAGTGATAACAGCTTTGATATTTGTCCCCTCCAAATTTCATGTTAAAATGTCTTCCCCAATTTTGGAGGTGGAAACTAACGGGAAGTGTTTGGGTCATGGGAGAGGATCCCTCATGAATGGCTTAAGTACTGTCCCTATGGTAATGAGTGAATTCCCATTTTATTAGTTAATATGAGAGCTAGTTGTTCAAAAGAGCATGGTATCTCCTTTCTCTCTCTCTCTTGTTCTCTCTCTCACCATATAATGCCAGCTCCCCTGCCCCTTTCACCATGGCTGGAAGCTTCCTGCTGCCCTAACCAGAAGCAGATGCTGGTGCCATTCTTCTTTTATAGTCTGTAAAACTATGAGCCAAATAAGCCTCTTTTAATTATAAGTTACCCAGCCTCAGGTATTCCTTTATAACAGTGCAAACCAAACTAGTACACCCAGAAATTGCAAATGCCTCCAGTTAAGAAAGCTGCCAGGGACCATTAGATTTTCTACAAAGAAAACCCGGAGTTTTAGTTAGTCTAGTTCTTTGTTTCTGTAGCCTTTCTTTGCTTTAAAAGTTGATTTTTGTAATTTATCCTTTTTGCTTGGTTGGTGCAATGAGAATTTTGGCCTGCCATGTCTGATTAGCCAACTTTGAAGTTGAAGTCTACAGATTATGTCTCTTAATATGTAAACTTATAGGTGCTATAATTATCTCCACTTTACACAGGTATTGGGAGGTTAAATGAGTTTCACAAAATCATGTTGCTTCTAAGAGTCTATCTGGAACCCAAGACTGTCAAGCTCCAGAGCTTTTATTCCCTAAATTATATTAGTATAACTTTAAAAACTAATTATAAATAGTATAATTTTCAGATACCAAGGTTCTGAAAACTTAATTGACTTGCCCAAGACCCTAGGAAGTGTTTGAGACAGAGCCAGGATGAAACTTCAGAGCTCTTGGGCCAATGTTTCTTTCAGAGCCACATAAGAGGACATCCAGCATGATATATACATAAAGAAACTGGTAATACTCTAGATGCAGGCATTATGCAAAGGAAAAATACTTGCAATAAATTTCATACATCATTAATTGCCACCCTGCATGTGGGGATTTTCACTAATTTATGTTGTGCACACGTGGTCATAATTTATCTAAGGGCTGATACACATAAACATAACTTCAGCAAAAAATGTGTTAAAATGTATGTTTTTTAAAAAATAATAAATAAAATATAGTCTTCAAATATGCTAGCTGCAGTGCCTTTTTCTTCCTCAAGTGGGATTGCTTTTCCTCATAAAACATCACAAGGGGGGTAGAACTCTTCAAAACTGAAGCTACTAAGAATGCTGCTTTCAAATGGTAGTGGGGAGAGGAAGGGAAGGATCTTAAGGGTTTTATTTAAGAATCTTATTTCTTTCAATTAGGCTGATCTGATTCTTGCCTGTGGATCATTTTCTTCCTCCAGTGAAGGAAGTATCACCACAGAGACTAAGGAAATGACTTCCTTTGAGTGAGGATAAAGCAAGACAATATCAAAATGAGGGAATTAGTGTAAGAACAGAATATAATCCCCTACCTCCAACTCTCTCCCCTGTTGGTTTGCTCTGTGTTCCGCAGTGCCTGCTCTTAAGGCTTCTCATATGGACTAAAGTACTGCATTGGTGAAGTTTTTGTTAATATAGAGATATTTCCTAGCATAGAAGGTGTGGTGGGCGCAAGAATAAGATTTCATTGTATAGCGGAAGTAAAGTTGGGAGGTCCTAGCGAGGAGATCCTGATGAATTAAGGAAAAGTAGTGTCATCCAGCGTAAATCTGAGACACTAAAGAGCAGGAATGACATTTGGCCTCATCCTTTCCCAGCATCCATTGCCCTAGTGAGATCCTCAAGGGAAAACTTAGCTTTGGGCCACACTTCTTTAGGACCTATGGCATGCCAAAGTCCACCGCCCTAGCAACGATATGATAGGTATTGTTTTAGGAGCCGGGAACACAGTGATAAAAATGACAGGCACGACTATTCCCTGAAATTCCTGCACTTAAGAATGATGGAGAATATATGCTGGCCAGAAAATAAGTATACATAAACACACAAACCAAGTACATGCGTCTATTACGCATCCAATCTGTGCCATGGATTTTCTCCGAATTATCTGATATCCTCAGAGTGTACACAATACCTTAGCAAAGAAGTGAACAGTACTTTGTATGTCTACAGCTACTAGCATCCACCCAGATCAATGTCCTAATGTCTCCAAGTAAGCCCCAAACACCTCAGCAGCTGTATTCTGGCAGCAGAGACGCGGCTGTCTATTCCCAGATGTGTGCCATTCGATCGCTAAAAAGGAGAGAAAGAAAGAGAAGCAATATAGGGGGAGGAGCAAACTGCGGGGGTTAGAGAGAAGAAAGGGGATACAAGCAAGAGAGGTGGAAGAGTGTGTAATACTGGATGAACTGTTGGGCATTTGGAAGCTCTGTGACCTTTCAGAAACTTCACCAAAATTCTCATCTTCAGAGATACGCAATATACTGACTTCCTTTTGCAAGACATCTGTGAAGGTCAAGACACTCTCCAAGCACTCCTTTCCTGCCTGCTGTCCCCAGCCTAACACTACGCATGAGGAAATAACCAGCAGCCATCAAAGATTGGCCTCGGCACATCCTCCTACACCACCAGGACTGCTGGGAGGTGGTGAACTGCATTTTCTTCTTTTTCTGTGGCTTCTGAGTGCAGATCTCCATTTGTGTAGAGCCAATGAATGGTAAATATCAAGTCCTTGACTTTCTTAGACCTGTGGGACTGGTGTAGAAAAAAATAAAAGCGCTCTCAATAGTTTTATGCTCCTTTCTGAAGCTGACCTCTCCTCTCTGTTTGGAGTTCCTCTGCCTGGTGTACAGAGAAATAATAAAACATGGCAGAGTACAGTCCAGGGTTAAAATGTCATACATCCACTTTGGACTGTATTATGAAATGGTACCATAAGACTCAGGATCAGTCTTAAGCCTCAAATCTGAGTTCCTTTCCCTTCTGCTGCTGCTTAAATTTTTGCCCTAGCATTTTGTAAGTTGGCTCCATCTTCCCCAGGAATATATAGAAGGTGTCAGTTTATATTGCAGGTTCCAACATCAAACTTTTTTAGTTAAAGTCCCAGCATAATACTTTACTATGCATGTGGTCATGGCAAAATTACTTCCCCTGAGTAAGCCTCAGTTTTCTCATCTGCAAATGGGAACCAATGATAATGCCTATTCATAAGGTAGCTTTAAAGGTTAAGTGGAATTTAAAAAAAACTCTCTTAGCACGGTGTCTAGAAAACAGTAAACACGAAAGCATGTCTGCTGTTAGTTTTATATATGCATATAAGCACATATATATCTATATCTTGGGGAGGGAGGGATTCATCAAGTTTGATCAATAACTTGAGTAATACACATACACACATACACACACGTATGCGTGCATACATTTTTTATACGTGTGTGTGTGTGTGTGTGTGTGTGTGTGTATATATATATTTTTTTTTTTTTTGAGACAGAGTCTTGCTCTGTTGCCCAGGCTGGAATGCAGTGGTGCGATCTCGGCTCACCGCAAGCTCCATCTCCCAGGTTCATGCCATTCTCCTGCCTCAGTCTCCTGAGTAGCTGGGACTAAAGGCGTCTGCCACCACGCCCAGCTAATTTTTTTGTATTTTTAGTACAGACGGGGTTTCACCGTGTTAGCCAGGATGGTCTTGATCTCCTGACCTCGTGATCCACCTGCCTCGGCCTCCCAAAGTGTTGGGATTACAGGCGTGAGCCACCACGCTCGGCCACATACATATATGTCAAACTCCAGTTGTTGACTTCATCTGCCACCCAGCATGACATGTTTATCCTCTAGTGTCACATGAGCCTGCCTCACCACTGTGCCCTAAGCCAAGCAAGGCCCTAGGCAGAGTGAAACTACTGGCATTAGGACCAAGGAAAGCCAGCTGAAATAGGAAGCAACACATTCAAGATTTTTTTCTTGTTTCTGCCTAAATCTCTGTGAGTCTTTTGCCTACTGGATGAAGACTTCTTTTATCTAATGTATAAGATTCGCCTCTATCTTCAGCATTTATTTTCTCTCCCAGAACATGTCATGGTGACTCCTTTAGTTAAAGAACACATTCTTTCCTGCTGATTCACCACATACTCCCTCTCCATTCCTGCCACCCAGACACCAGCTCCTAGTACCAACCCTCCCACAAGTCCACTCAGGTTCTGTGTCCACCAAGTCCACAGGCAAAATGAACCCTTAAGGGCTCTTAGCTTTGCCCCACTCTGTTCCCCTCCAAGTCCCTTCCGCCTCGTCCCGTGGTGTTCTTCCCACAGTATCCCAGGCTCCTCCCCACAATCACATCTGTCATCAACTTTTCGGTCCCACAATTGTTCTGTCCTTTCTCAGCAAACTTGTGGCTCATTATAAAATGAACATCCCCTAAACCCACAAGCATGCATGTCCATGTGAACACCCACGTATCCATACACACACAGAACTTTTATTTACATTGGAGATAGAACAACTGGGTGCAGCATACATACAACTGATGGAAAGAATCAGGAAGTACAAATTGTTTTGTTTTCATTCCATGCTGTGGGGTTAACACATAGGTGAAGCCAAATCAGAAGGTAGTGGCTTTTAACCTTTCCTTGATCATGGACCCTTGTAGAATATTACAAAAGTTATGAACACTCATCTTCAAGAAAATGTCCATATGCCCAGGACTTTGCACATAATTTCAGTAGAGGGGGTTGGACTTAGATCCCATATATCTTTAGGTCCCCAGGTTAGGACTTTTAAGTATAGAGAGGTACATTGAGTGCTATAATAAATAAATAAGTTAAGTAAGTAAATAAAATAATCCTAGTTATTGAATGTCTACAATGTGCCCAGAACTTCACTTGTAGTTTCTCTAAAGTTCTCAGTACCCTTCCAAGTTAGATATTACTGTTTCCATTTTGTAAATTAAGAAACTGGGGCTCAAAGATATTAGACTATCTCAAAGTCATTCAGCTGGTGAAGAAAAGAGCTGGGATTTGGTCTAAATGATTGATCCTTTCCCCTTTTACACTGCCCTCTGGTCTTTGGACTCTAAACGGGCTCCAGTTCTGTACCATCAACTATTCCAGTTCATTTTATATTTAGTGGCTTTACAGTGAGGTCTCTGAACATTTATACAGTTAATTCAAACGAAAGGCCTTGATTTAATGCCAGGAGAGTGACTAGAATTAACTGCAGATGATTCCATGCTAGCTCTAGTCATCATCTCTGACAATACCACTCAGATGCAGAATTGTATGTGGTCTCTGGAGCATTCTAGACCATGATTCCCATACACTGAACCCTCCACGTAATTTACACAGAAACATCCCTGCATCCCTTAGTTTTTTATAGACTTGTCTCAATAGAATTGAAAGGCTTTGATGCAGTGCCTAATTTTCAATGCCTATTGTCTTTTTAAAAAAGAGCACGCACAAGTGTAGCCCGACACACCTTTGAAGCTGTCATCATGTCCGCATTCTGAAATGTAATGACCATAGGATTTGCCTTCCAATTCTAACTATTTCTACTTAAGGAAGGAAATTTACACAGTGGGAAAATATGTTGCCCTTTGCTTTGTTTCCTTTCCTTCTGCGGGAGAGTTATTCATGTGTGTCTTGAATACAATAAGAAATAGCACATGCTACTATCAGGATGTTTTCAGAAACATTATTTTGAGCTTTTATTCTCATAGCTAAACTCCACTGTGATTCTCACGTGACAAGAGTAAACTATTAATAGGATTCCAACTTTTTTTTTCTAGTAGACCCTGGAGAAGTCTCCTTTGCCATGTGAGTGAAGGGCAGATCAGATCTTGACATGACACATCGATTTAGTTTCCAAAACAGTAACTTTACTAAGTAAATCATTTCAGCGCTTGATTGTTATTTATACATGCAAATCTGGTTTTCATTTGTTAGGCTCGGACAAGGGGAAAGCTAATAATCTCATCCAAAGCTGAGTATGTTCCATCCTGGAAATGTCACAAGGTTCACAATCACATAACCTGCACTCTGCCATGGGTAGATAAACAAACACCTCCCGAATCCATCCTACAGACAAACAGCACTGAGATAGGAGAACTCTGGGGTATTTGCAAGGATGAGTCTCAACTCAGGCCAATGACTCCTTGGCTTTTTCCTAGCATTATGTAATTCTTTTCCAATGGTTGTATACTGAGAGGAGGAAAGTGGAGAAAGATGAGAAAAAAATGGATAGTTAAAAATTCTGGGCAAGTAAATATTAATAGCTTCAACATAAATTACAGGAACTAGATTTGTAAATTGGGTTATTCTCATAGTAAGAAATCTGATTATATCTGAAGAGGTTCCAATGTTATAAGCAGGATATATGGGTTCTGGGAAGATACATCTATCTCCAATATTTCCCACACTGACATGAAAGTCCACCAGTAATTCCTTGTTTTAAGCATGGTCCTATCTTTTATAATTCTCTTTTAGTGTGCAAATAACATAGCAAGTTCCATGCTCCTTTGGTGGCAGGATGGGCTCTGTGTTCTCTTCATTTCCTCTGACCCTTCCTCTCTCACTTTTGGTGGGAAGGAGGTCTTCTCACATAACAGTGCATGAGTTAGGCTATGTAAGAACAAGAGAGAAGTTCCTGAGTTTTGTTAGTGCCCCACTGTTCCTCTGACACCCTGAAGATTCAGACAAAAAAAGCCTGGTTATTTCCACGAAGAAAGGTGCATACTTGAAATGGGACTGTTTCTATAACAAGGAAAACTATAGCATATAGCTGGGAACCTGGGAAAATGTAAAAAAGAAGGAGGGAAAGAAATCAAGAGAACATCCCGGTTCTCTTGAAAGACACCCCAAGAGAAAGTGAGAAAGATACCTTCGCCCTTCCTGGATTTCAAACATTCATCATTGGCCTCAAGATAACATTGTGTCTTTCTTGTTGATGGGCCCATCCCACATGCCTGGCAGCTGTTACGGAGGGTGTCAGCAGCATTAGTTATTTCATTACATAGCTTTTCTTCCCAGCCTCACAGACTGAAGCTCAGGAAAACACTAAAAAAAGGAAGCAGGGGTCATCAGGTGGGGTAGAAAGGGAGCAGCCATTCCTTGTTTAAAACCAAACTTTAGTCCAGGCCTCATTTAGAAGTTTCAGCAGATTCTCCTTTGAAGAAAAAGAAGGGGTTTTTTTTTTTTTCCTTCTCCTCCCAGACAAGTCCTTGGTGGGTTTATTCCAGGTTCTATGAGCAACAGTCCACTTTCAGAAAATCGATCAGATCCCATACTGTGGAATTCCAGCTCGTAGGTGTTCACAGAGCGTCTCGATTTGTGAGGAGGTGGTCACATGGCCCCAGCACAAAGAGCATTTGGGTTTTACAGGCAGCTGAAGAAGGCAGTGTAGTTTTTGCGAAAAGACCAAAGATGCGGGATGCTTGAGCACCCTCTTAGGCAATAAGAATTGGAGCATCAGAGCAGGGTCCTCTCAGCTTCCTTCACTTGGTGGTTGGTTTCCGCTTGATTTTATATTGCTACTTTGGATTTAATTTGTTCCAGTTCTAAGAGGATTATGCTTTTAGTACCACCCTTGTGATGATTAATGTGTACTAATTGTTTTATCTTTGAATCGAGACTCTTTGGAGCTGTCTAGGCAAAAATCTCCCTTTTGTAGGAGGCAGGGCTGATGAGCAAGAATCCCAGGGGGACCTCCGCTCTGCTTCAGGTTGATGTGAGGAGAGAGATTAAAGAAAGTGTGGAAAGTAGCTTTCTTTTTGATTGTGCCCCAATGGAAATCGTGTTGTCCCACACATTGTATTAACTATTCTGGTAACTTAAAAAGTAGAATCAATCTGAGCATTTAAAGGGGCCCTAATGAGAACCTTACTGCTATGGGGCTTGCTTTTGTCACATTACAGGAAGCAGGGCTGTAATTTGTCACTAATTTTCATCTCGGTTGTCTGCTCCGACAAGAGGCTGGTAGCCTAACGAGCAATGTAAATCAAATCTCTTTCTGTCCACTGATTCTCAGGTGGGTGTAGACCATGGAGATGGGGTAGACTGGAGGACAACAACAGATAACAGCAGGTAAATAACACAGCCAGAGATGTCCCCTTGCTAGGGATCAACCCAGAGATCTCTTTATTCTGAGATTTTGTTCAAACCTTATGACTCTACAGACATTAAGTAGCAAGTAGCTTTCTGAGTTTCTAGAAGGCATATTTAAATTCACTTTAAATATCTGTAAGTTTCCTTTCACGAACATGTCCCAAAATTGCCCCCAATGTTCTTATGAATGATCCCACTAAAGAAACGGAAAAGAAAGGGAGAAAAAGGAGAGAAGGGAAAAAAGACAAAGACAAGCGATTGTGCAATTTTATAAGGTTCTCTTTTAACAGCGTAATTACAATTTCAGTTGTCACTCAGAAAGGTTGAATGACAGATTCTAGCCAGTTGCTTGTGAAGCTGGCAGCATGTCAGGAATTACATGGGGAACTCTGTGAAAAGCACAAGTCCCTTGGCCCCAAACCCATTCCATAATCCCTTACCTACCCACCTCCTTCCCAATATAGGCCCAGGGGAGAGCCCAGGCAGTTTTTATTTTTAAAGAGTCCTAGGTGATTTCTAACAGACTAGACTATCCAAGACCAGCTATGGAGAACCAGTGGAGGGGATGGAACATCTTTAAATATATTCCACTCAACTGGTTAAGTACTGACATTGGCTGCCATGTGTCTGCATTGGGCTTGGTAGCAGAAAAAGAAAAGAAAGAAAGTTTACAAGGTCTTCCTGCATGCATTTCCTCACAACCAAGGAAAACGATTTCTACTAATTTCCCATGGAAATTCTCAACTGTGAAAGAAGCAAAGAATATCTAACATACACCTGTGGTTCTCTTTATTTAGATATTTTAAATGTGAAAAAGTCATTTACAAAACAAAAGTAGACACATTGTTGGTTTGCTAACAGAACTGGGGGCTTGTGAACTTCGTAGAGCAAAGAATGCAGGAAAGCATATTTTGGCAGCAGACAGGCTGAGACTAAGGGGACCAAGTTGTCCTGGTTTTCCTATGATTTCTCCTGTTTTAAAATTGAAAAGTGGGACTGTTCTGGTTTGAAACCTGTAAGTCCCACATTCTGGGAAGCCCCTCAGTCCCAAGAACACCAGGACAGTTGGCTACCTACATGAGAATGTCCATATTAACGCAATCAAGAGGGTCAATTCTATTGGCACAATCAGCCAATTCACACCAGTTATTGTCTGTACTGACCTTTTGCCTAGATTGGCTGGCTGTTGTTTTGATGCTGCTGATTTTGATGCTCTGATCAGTACAGAGCAAATGGTCAAATACCTGAAGAAGAACTCACTGAAGAGTGTCAGAAGCCCTGAGTCAGGGCTCTGATGTTCCCACATCTTGTTCCGTGATTTCAGACATCATCCCTGGGCCTAAATTCTGTCCTCTGGGATAAAATTGGTACAAACAGGTTGTAAACATTAACATTCAAATTTTATAATACACATGGAAGCACACTATAAATTTTAAAGCTCTGCATGAATGACTAAATGTACATGGATCACAAAGCCAGAACCATAGTAGGAGAAAAATTATTTTCCTGGGAGAGACTACTGGAATGGAAGGAGCACAGTTTATGAATTGGCTGGATCAGGACTGCAAGCTCAACTCTTAACCTATCTATTTAGATAGGTTTCCTTAAGCACAATCCTGAAGGTGGCATCCTTCTTAGTTAATGAAATCCTGAGTTTTATCAGGTGATTCTGGATCCAGCCCGAGGGAACAAATCCACCTAGGCTAAGCCAACTATGGCATCCCTACTGCTCTTTGCTAGTGACTTGTGTAGGTGTGGGTCATGTGACTCACAGTGAGTGAAACATAGGAGCAGTCTGCTCCCTGAGGCAGGTTTATCCTGCTCAATAAAAGAGATAGTAGCCCAAGAAGAAATCCCTTTTTGCTTCTCTTCCTGTCTTCCTGCTTGGGACATCACATGTGAAGATGCAATAACAGGGGCCCCCATCTTGAACCTGGAAGAGAGACGAATGTGGAGCATCACAAAATGGAGAGAGGAAAGAAGACTGGGTCCTTGAGAACATGGCTAAACATTCAGAACTGCCCACCTTGTGGGTTTATTGTTCGGTGAGAAATATTCCGATCCTTAAAGCATAGCTACTCAGAGCATCAATCATAGCATGGTGTGATTCCATGAACTGTTTGTTACTGGTCCACATTGAGTAAAGCACAGAAATCGTAACTGTTTATGAACTTTTCTAGCAATATGATGGAGTAACATTATGGCTACTGATTCTAAAAAAAATTTTTAATGAATGTAAATATCTTCTTTGTTTCATTTTCTATGAATTCGTTTTATTATAGTTTATAAAAGTATCAATCTATGATATATTGGAAATTAGAGAAAAAATTAACTGGTATTTGTTGCAGATAGTTTAAGAAGCATTGCTTAAAGCCAAGGTTTGGCAAACTACAACCAGCATAACATCTGCTCTTATAAAGTTTTATTAGAACATGGTCAAATCTTTTGTTTACATATTATCTACAGATATGTTTATGTTACAATGCCAGAGTTAGGTTAGCTTTACAGAGACCTTACACCCACTACCCCCCCAATCCTGAGTCTAAAATGTGTACTATCTGGCCCTTTTCAAAAAAAAATTTGCAGAGCTTTGCTTTAACAAAATGTCAGGAAACAACAGATGCTGGAGAGGATGTGGAGAAATAGGAACGCTTATACACTGTTGGTGGGAGTGTAAATTAGTTCAACCATTGTGGAAGACGCTGTGGTGATTCCTCAAGGATCTAGAACTAGTAACACCATTTGACCCAGCAGTCTCATTACTAGGTATATACCCCAAGCATTATAAGTCATTCTACTGTAAAGACACATGCACATGTAGGTTTATTGTGGCACTATTCACAATAGCAAAGACTTGGAACCAACACAAATGCCCATCAGTGATAGACTGGATAAAGAAAATGTGGCACATATACACCATGGAATACTATGCAGCCATGAAAAAGGATGAGTTCATGTCCTTTGCAGGGACATGGATGAAGCTGGAAACCATCATTCTCAGCAAACTAACACAGGTACAGAAAACCAAACAACGCATGTTCTCACTCATAAGTGGGAATTGAACAATGAGAACACATGGACACAGGGAGGGGAACATCACACACCAGGGCCTGTTGGGGGGTGCGTGGCTAAGGGAGGGATAGCATTAGGAGAAATACCTAATGTAGGTGATGGGTTGATGGGTTCAGCAAACCACCATGGTACCTGTATACCTATGTGACAAACCGGCATGTTCTGCACATGTACCCCAGAACTTAAAGTATAATTAAAAAAAAAAAATCTCAGCTACATATTCTCCTACTTGCAGTTGAAGTCATTATAATTTATATATAGGTAATTAACTTTTCCAGATCTTAGTATGCTCATCTATAAACTAGAATAACAATTACACCGGTTTGTTGAGAGTATTGAATGAGATAATGCATATAAGGTTGTCAATAAAGCATGTGCCTTATAGTAAGCATGTAACAGGTAAGAGAGCTCTGCTTTCCTTTGCCTGTCACCACCCTTTAATTAAATAGCTACTGTGTCAAAGCCCAAGAGTTTCTATTTTCAAATCACGGGACCTGGTAGCTCTTTGATATTCTATTATTTCTCTCCATTGTCTGTTGGGAAAACTTCATCTTCAGCTAGGAAGTTGGACCCAGTGATTAAGAGTAATGCATTGACAATAATCAATGACCAGATTTTAGGAATAAACCACAAGGCTTTTCAATATTGCCTGGCTCAAGGTTCTGAGGACCTGACATAACAAAAAAACCTTTCTAAGCAGAGAGGAAAATGGGTTGAGAGCTCCGTTTTTACTTTCTGAAATGTAATGGAGGATACTCCTTGTGTTGTCATGTGCTTTATTTTAAGACTGCATTCCTGAACTCTTACTGGTAACAGAAAACTAATGTGATTCTTTTTTTCTTTTTAGGAAAGCTAACAATGACTTCAGAAGTGTGTGTTTGTTATCAGATTTAGGGCACTTGTCACATTTTGGCCTGAAGGCAAGGCAAGGGAGGGTTTGCAAAAATATCCAAAAAAGTCTTCATCGCTCTTTCTCTTTTCTAATTAAAATGCAGTTCGTCTTACAGATTCCAGAGCATTTTGGATTTGTGGTTGCAAGCATGAGGTCATTTTTCTTTCCTATATGACCACAGTGAATTTTTAAAGTCTTTAGTGTTTGGTAACAACAGACAAATAACTGTGGAAACCTGAGAGCTGAGCTCAAGTTCTTTCCAGAGTTTTCCCATTATTCCTCAGCATGGGGTAAAAATGAGTCCACCTCGCTGGGTTAGTGCCAGGATCCCTGAACACCCTGCATGTGAAGCTAAAATGTAAGCTCCCCTCCAGAAACAGTGGCTAACCAGGCAACACAGAGGTGCAAAGCAGGCCTCTAGTGTTTCTTGGACCTGAATCTGCACACTGGTTCTGTCAACCTTGCTGGTAACACAGAGCAAGTCAGTTATTTAACCTCTCTGAATTTCATCTTCCTTATTTGTAAAAAGAGCAACCTCCTAGGCTGGTTGTAAAGATCAAATATGAAAATGAATGAAAAATGCTTAGCACAGTAGAAAACTGGAGTACACAGATTTGGCCCACCTTTTCTTTGTTTCATCTTTCTCTCAAGCTCAGCCCATAAAACTCCGGAGGAGCTGACACCAAGTTCAGGAAGAAGTCCCTGATTTGGTTAAACTGATCATTGTAATCAGATGCCACTCCCTTGCTGGATGTGAGCAAGGAAGCAAGTAACTTCAGCTATTGCTAGCCATCATCTTGTGGTCATAATGCTACCTCCTCCTGTTGCCTCCCTCTACCAAGGTCTTGGCTGCAACATCATCCTCTCACCAAACCTACTCCATATCTGCATTATGGATGGGGAGGGAGAAGCAGCAGGCAGGTTATCCTCTCAAACACTAGACAAGCATTGAGTTTCTCAGTAGGCTTGGGGCAATAAAGAGAAGCCCTTGATTTAAAACAAAACAAACCAAAAACCTTAAAAGATGTTCATAAATTACCCACCACAGTAGATAGATTAAGACATGTATTTAAATTCTTTCAAAAGTGCCTACCTAAAAAAAAAAATAGATAAAAACTAACAGTGATTACTGAGAAAGTCCTATAACTACAGGTTGCACCTATGTTTATCTGTGTATATACAGACAGTAGCAGGGCAGAGAAAGTAACTGCTAAAATGTGAGACGTCACTACTCAGAAAAGAGAAATCAGTACAGGAGCTGGACAATGTATTAACTGGTATCCTGAACAGAGGGCACACCTGCATATTCCTTTTCTACCAAGGAAGCAGCCCTGTTCTTCCCTAAGACTTACTCTCATCGCTTCCTCTGGATCAGTAGCTCTCAAATTTTTGCATGCACAGAACTACCTGGAGGGCTTATTAAAACACAGATTGCTGGACCCCACTCCCAGAGTTTCTGGTGTAGTGGTGTGTGATGGGGCCAGAGAATTAGATTCTCTAATAAGTTCCCCAGTGATACCAATGCTGCAGGTTCATTGCAGATTCAGGGTCTGAACCAGTTACGTTGTGCTTCTAGAAACTAAGGCTCAGCCAGACTCTTCTCTATATTGAGAGTCTTTGTTTCCAGGGCTACAGAACTCCTGCTTCATTCCTGGTGGCCAAATGCCTACAGATTCAATGAATGAGTCTTTCTTTCAATTCCCCTAGTGCCTCAGTATCTGTCTGAGTAGCAGCCTCATAAGCCGCTGCCTCTGGGACCTGGGTCTTCCTTGGCTTTCACAAGCCCTCCCCAGGATGTGAATTGAGGCTTTGAATCCTAGTTCCTGCTGCCAACAACTTTACTCTGCTGATGCCAGTGACAAGTTGGCAACTATGTTTACAATGATAACACGGCATCAACAATCATAAGAGCTTGTCTATCTCATACGGGTTACAGGTCTCCTGTGGCTGCTGTCAGACTCCACTTGACCTCTAAGAGTGGTCCCCACAATCCTATCCACCCTAGACGCTGTGACATCAGCCCTCCGTCTGCCTGGCTCTATGATGGGATTCATTCTGAGGCTACTCTCTCTGGATGGTCAGCTTATTCTCAAGGTTAACCTGGGCCAAATCCTGATCCAGATAAAGCATCACTGATATTTTTTCCATAATAATGTTTACCTGCAAGAAAAGTTACCTAGTTTATCAAACGTCTACTTCATTTCCAAAAAGTGAGGTACACATTCACTGCCATGGCAAAGGCTGGCCTTCCTTCGTTCAATGAATTAAGACTATATGCTTTGGGCTTACATTTACTATCTAGGAAATAATTCTGTTTCCCAAAATATGGGCCACATGCCATCAGTGGTTTGTGAATGTTTTAATGCGACACACTGACTTGACATCACTTACATTGCATTGCACAGTGAGAACATTACTTTCTTTTTAATTCTCTTTGAAACCAGTTAGTGGAGTCAGGGAAGAAAGAGGTCTTCTGGGATTAGTATATCTTCCCTATTTCATCTTTTGTTAATCTCTCTTTTTATATAATAGAGAATAGGCCACAGGCTGAGAACTCCGGTAGACTAACAGCAGCTACTAAGTATGTGATAACGTTGTCTTTTTTACTGTTCTATTTATTTCCATGGTTCCTTCCATTTACGGCAGGTAATACTGACTTTCCATTTATAGTACTGATTTACGGTTCCTTTTGTAAGTAAATATGCATAAGAAAGAAGAGGATTTTGTTTAAAGAACAGTATTATATCAACTAGGATATGGGTGTTAGGAAAGTGTGGCAAAAATCATTAAGGTCAAAAATGACTGAAATTTGAAAAATGTTGATGAAAGCAATGCATTATCCTTTGTGCCAACATAGTCCTTTGTTCTACCACGAGTAGAACAAACCCTGAAGAGTGTTTTCTTTTTCTCTTGCCAGTAGTGAGAACAAACTGCAAGGAGTGAATATACATTCTATAAGTATTTTCTCAGAGCCTAATCAACAAGTTTCTCTTGCACCTTTGAGAACAAAGTTTAGGTCCCCCTCTACCTTCATCCTCAGCACAGACTCTGCCTGCCTCCTCGCTCTCCTCTGCCAGTCTCTCCAAATTGCCCCATAACCCCGCCATATTGGCCTTTCTCCAGTTCCTCAAATCTTAATACATCTCTTCCCTTCTGTCTCTAGGCCTTGGCCCATGCTAGCCCCTCTCTCTGGAATAGCCTTCTCTCCTTCCATCTCTTCTTTTTTCACTTGACCACGTCAGCTATTGGTTTAAATGTTGCTTTTTTCAGAGACGACTTGCTTGACTTTCAGGTCAGTTGAGCATCTCCCAGATGGCACCTCATTCTTCTATTCTGAAGCACTCTTCACAACTGTAATCAAGTAACCATTTAGGTATTGATTTGTCTCATGTCTGTTTCCCTTGCTGGACTGTAAGCTTGTGAGAGCAGTGAGCTTGCCTCATGGTTGGTTCTCAGTAAGTATTTTTGTAAATGACTGAATCATAATCTATGACAGCATATTATGTAGACACTAGGGCCCTAAAATAAAACTTAAGTAACTAAATGAAAAGAACAGAATCATTTTAACAATTAAGGATTGAAGTCAGGTACCTCTGACCACCAGTCATAACGAGTGGCCAAAATTACGTGTGCATTCAGTGAATCAAATCACCCAAGCACACAAACCTGGCCCTCTACATTTACTGCTTATAAAAACAAAAGATTGAGAACATTGGTTGAAGCCAGATGTTCTGCAGGCTGGATCTTGTTGTCCTAACATGACAGATTCTCATAACTGGAACTGTGTGTATTTGAGATGCTGGAACATAAGATCCAACCCAGAAAATATTTTGAAATAATGTTGTTCAATTACTTAATCCTTGTTAGGCTATTGAAGAGAAGACTCTTATATACACTATTATAAAAACATTATGCCCGAGTCTCAAGTTCTGGAATATCCAATTACAATAGCTTTTTTTCCACATTCGTATTCTCTCTTTAATTTAATTGCTCTTAACATTTGGAGCAGATTTATTGTATATGACAGCGAGCAACATGAGCCTGTGTAAGAGCCGGCCATGCCATTTCCTGCTCTCCACCCACCCACCGTCCTAATATCACTCTTCCCTGCCTTCTAGCATCCTCATTAGCCCAGCCTAGCTCTTGTTCCCTGCTTGAAGTGTGGGCTCTCAGAAAAGCACTCTAGTAGAGTAAACTGCCCACCAGCAGGCTCCATCTCTCCCTCTCTGAACTGACCAGAGCTTTGATTGAAATCAATGTGTCACCCTATCCTAGATCAATCTATAACATGTGAGATAAACAAAATAATCTTCATTTCTAAGATGTCTCATCAAGAGTTAATAAGCAGGTAGTCATTGAGTGTTTCCTGTCAGCATGTGTCTGTGTGTTGGTGTGTAACAGTATAGCTTGTGTGTATATGCGTGTGTGTGTGTGCTGCTCCATTTTGTCATGCAACAAGTACCTTCTCATTTTGGCTGAAACCATGTGGGATAAAGAAACTTGATAAATAAGTGGGATTTTCTGAGTCATCTGCAGCTCTTCTCCATACCCCATCTTGGACAGCCTGCCCAAGGTAAAGGAAGTGGAACTGAAGACATGACCCTATTGAAGACAAGTGGTGGGAACAAAGGGGCAGAGAGGTCTGGCTAAGATGGAGGCACACAGATTGTCAGGAGCCCAGTGCAGGTGCTCCGAAAGCATGACACAAGAGAACCAGAGCTCCAGAAATCCCTTCCCTCTTACCCATGTTGACTGGCCACATACTCAGAAGTTTTGTCCAAAATGCAAAATATTAACTAGTGATTTCAGAATTGAAACTGAAGTCTTTTTGACTCCATTGTTGAGGCACTTAACCACTGTGATCCATGAAACATTTAGATATGCTCTATTCTCACTTAACAATACTGAATTTATGCAATGACTCTGAGGATGGTCTGCTCTTCTACAATTGTGTGCAAACTGATGTTCTTAGAAACTTTTAAGTATGCCCAGCTGTTTTGAGAAGAAAATATTTTGATAGAGAAACTTCTGCTTCGTTTCATCTGGGGAAGAAAACAATGGAGCTATCAAATGCCGAATGGAAAAGTTTGTATAAAAAGGCAAGAGCATCTAGAGTTGCCTCTTTTCAAGGAAGAAGGAACATTAAGAGAAGTGTGGGCAGGGATCTTTCTGCTGGAGGCTAATTGGCAGTCCCTTTGGAAGGAAGCCAGAAATGTCATCTTGTTTCCAGCCAGGGATATTGATTTCAATACTAATGGAGATTTGAACTGGACCTTGAACAGTTTACAAAAGTTCCTCTCTCTGGTCAGGAAGCCATGGGCTTGATGTTCAAGTGAGTTTGGGATGTGCTCTGTGGCTACGTAGCGAGCGCCTATACCTCTGTCCTGTCATCACAGTGATTCTCAACATCTTTTCTCTCTCCTCTTCTGCACTGGGAAACATCGTCCTGTTATAGAGAAGTGCATTTACAGCTGAAATTACCAAAGTGGCCCGTTATGTTTATCAAGACAGAAAAAGAAAAAAGATTACAGTTTGTCCCAGCTGTCTGCAGAACAGATCTCCTGCTATTAGAAGGGTACTGATCCATGTTGGTTTTTTTTCCCTCTTTCCCTCTTAAAAATTAAGTACATGTAGGAATACCCTTCAAGATGTGATTTCAGGGGAAAAACATGATGATTAGCAGGACAAAAGGTCAGGGCATTCCAGAACATTGAGTTTTCCACATAGCTGCATTTTGGGGTTGTGTTTCAAATCTGCCACCACGTGTGCTTCTCTCACACGAAGGGTATCAGGGAGATCACTAATCCCAAGGGAAGGTTTTTCAGAGATGAATTCACACCAAACTGGAGTGGGGTTGAGGAAAGGAAAAAGGAGGCTGAATTCCACTTACAATGGCTAATTGTTGTGACTAATTCAGCTTTTGGAAGGTAGAACTCCATGGAGTGTGTGAGCTGCAACATGGTTCCTGTTTTAATTAGTGGCACCACAGGGAGAAGATGGGCTTATAATTGAGTAGTTTGCTGATCGGTCAACTTCAACCCATAATCAGACATGCTGAGAAGTGGACATTAATGGGGAGCTTTGACTAGCAGGAAGTCTGCCCCATTAGCATAGCTGGTGTCAAATCAGGTTGTTGTCTTTCCTCTTGATTCTTTCAGGAAGAAGATGCCAAACAAAATGTTTTCTAGACTAGCTCTCTCACTCACTCTCCATCTACTACATCTCTGTTCCCATTTTGCTTAGCAAATCTCTGCACAGGCACACTAACATGAAATGAATGACTGGCGTTTCCATCTTGCAACTTTCCCTCCAAGATTTATTGTCGAATTCTCTCTTCTCATGCCAACGCCACGACTATCCATCACAGTATACAATCCCCTTCCATAAACGCACCTTAATTTTTCTTTTGAAAAATTCTCTCCCTCCCACTCTGTGGAATCTTGATGAGACTCTTATTTAAGGGTTAGACTCTCTGTTTTCTCCTCCCACACATCCCCACCCCCACCAAGAAAGAATTGGAGTGGTGATCCAAATTAGGCCATCCGGATTTTTTTCCCCAAAAACTTTGACTCTCGAGAAAGATGTCAGAAAAGAAAAATAGTTGAAGCTAAAGTTTCTAGTAGGAAACTGTGATCAGATTTTTTTCTCTCTCTCTTGCTATGTAAACCCCTAAGCTGTTGGTTTCCTCTCCATTTCTTATCCTAATTCTCAATACTTGCCCACATCTGCAAGTCCTTCACTCTCCAATGTCACCTTCCTCTCTGCTTAAATTAGACAGAATGAGTTTCTGTTGCTTGTAGTTGAGTAACCCCAAATGAGCAGGTATCCAGGAGAAAGCACCCCAATGTACAGCTTAATGTTCATTCTCCAACATCCTTTTCCTACTCCCAGTAAGAAAATGTGCAGAAGGAAAGAAAATCATACTTATGGTATATGAGAAGATAAATTTAAAAATGAGAAGAAATGAAGCACTCTTACTAATGAGTCTGGGTTTAGGGCCTGGCGTGAGTGTCTTCATCCCAGATGTTCTCATGGGATCTGCTTGGAAGCTGCATTCCCATGGGATTCTCACTGTTCTTTGGACCATGACAGTGATTTGTCTGGCTTCTCTTCCTGTTCAGTTTTCTGTCAGGGGCCCCCGCACTCATTCATGCCCTCAACTATTTGGGGTTGACTGCTGATACATGCATAAATGTCATGCAGCATCTATGCATGTCATGCAGCATTTCCCCGCAGGAGGGGGAAATACCACCTACCCTCCATTTCCCGGCTGTATTTTGGGCATGGTTTGTATTAGCTAGCTTAAAGGCAGGGAGTATTGGCATGTTTTCAGATGGGTGTGTTGTACATGTGTGTATACTCTGTTGCCAAGCTACCCAGGGGTAACACATCCTCAGAGCTTCACTCGCCTGCCCAGCATGTTCTTGGTGCCTCTGCTCGGGGGAAAACACCCACCTGGGCTTGGGGAGACCCTAATGTGTTTAAAATGTTGTTTCACTTAGATGTACAAATCAGGCATTGGTCCTCAACGCTAGTCTGGGGTCAAGAAGTTCCAGCAGCCAAAAATGCCACAATTCCCACCCTGTAGATTACAAACTGTGTGTTCAGAATTTTAAGGAGTGAGCTGAGGCTTTTCCTGAGCTGAGTAGGATTTATACCTTTCACCGGTTATGAACACAGAAGTGACAAAAATATACATACATGAGGGCGTTCACCATAGTTAGATGGGGGTCAGGGGAAGGAAAGCCAGCTTGGCCAACGCACTTTCATAACCACATCAATTCAGTGCTTTCACGGGCTTGATTTTCTTTCAGCCCAATCCACTAAGGAGTTGCTCACGAGTTCTGTGGATTTTCTGCACAATTACAGATTATTGCCATGGCAACAACAGAACCATGTGACAACTTTGCTACCTCAGAGACCAGGAACAGCCACTTACGGGCAACACACATCATCTCGTAAATGGGACTCTGTGCCGTTGGCCTCACATTGTTTTAAGGCTAATCACTGCTTTTTCACAGATGTAATTTTTCCCCCACCCACTCTATTTTCATAATCTTTTAAAACAATTTGGATTTGCTCTAAAGCACTTCCATATTGGCCTATGTTTATTTGGTCATAATAAAGGTATTATTTTGGTGGACAGAAGAAAGGAAAAAGAGGAGTAAAACCTGATGGGTGAAGGCAGATGGGATGCAATGGGCAAAGAAGAAACAATTTTGCTAGCAGATGGTTTTCTTGCCACGATGTTACTAGAGTTGAAACCCATGACAGTTCTGATATTCTGGGTTTGCCACACACAAGAACATGCTGCGAATGAATAAAATGTGCTATCTTACCAAATGAACTCAACTCTTCTGTCCATGTTGCAGGCACAATGAGAAATGGGGCCATTGATAATGAAGTTAGAGATGTGATTGAGAAGGGGAACCAGGTAATACTTGTTCCCCGGCAAAACAATCAATTTATTTTTCAGAAACTTATGCACATAGCCAAACCCCAGGCTCTTTCTGCCAAACATTTTCCCTTTAATTTTTTAACCTCTGGGCATTTCAAGGAAAATTGAATCCACATGTTTTCAGATTCATTTGCAAATACAGTTTGCTCAGAGCTGTTTGATGACCAGTATGCCCTTTGAGTGTTTTTATGAGCTCCAACTTATTTTCCCCCAAGCCTCTTGCTTCTGAACCAGGAAGTGGCATTTGGAGTTTGTAGCAGAATTAAGAAACGATCATTTTCTAAAGCCTTTGCCAAGTGCTCTTGCCTCTTTCTGGAACCTGGTAAAGCTTAAAAAAAGGTTTTCACCCAGTGCATAAGACTAATTGAGGGTAACTTACTGTTTTTATAACTGAAAAGCAGACCTGATATGGACACGATCCAATTCCTGGATCACATGGCTTCCCCATCTTTCTTTATTACTGATGACATTTGCATGGAAGCAGATGCTTTCTTTCCCAGGGACACGTCTCCACCTGTGACATAATTCCCTGATTGGAATAATGCTTCTGAGACAGGGTTGGAAGTTTAGATTTAACCCTCCCTGCAGACAAAATTATAGAAAACACTCTTTGTTTATTATAAGTGAATCGTATCTGCAAAGAAGAAGGGGCCCCTCTTACTATGGACACATGGAATTTGGGAACTGCGTGTTTATTCTTTTCTGTCTCAGCCATATGACCCAAAACAAAATTCTAACTTCCAGAAAGCCCCGCATATGTATGGGGGATGTGTGGGGGATATTTATATATGTGTGTGTGCCTGTGTATTCTAGGTATTATTCAAAAGATACTCAGTAGCAAGGAGAAGAGCAATTGGGGAAGTTGCACAGAGCAGGAACAACGTCTCTATGCTGGGGATTTTTCTGAGTTCAGTTCTCAAGTTTCCTTTGAGGCTGCTCTGATGAATTCCACCTGCATTCCAGGACACTTTTGTTAATGAGGAATTAGTCTGAAGAGTTCTCTGGATAAATATTTGTGAGCAAATAACATTCTTCCTGGAAGCTCATTTAATATGGTGTCTATTTTTTCTTCCTTCTTTTTTTCTCTTTACCAGACTTATGATCCCAGAGAAACTCGCACTAAATTCACATGCCCTATTTTTAACTTTCATCTGGACTTCCTTCTTTTTTTTTTTTTCCTTCAAGCATGAGAATCAAGCAAATAATGACCCTTTGTATTGTGTCCAGTGGAAGGTCACAAGCCCAGGGAATTTACTTAAGTTCCCGGGAGAAGTCAGGCTGTAAAAGATTCATGTGCACGGACTTCAGACGGTGCCATTTTGGTTGTTGGGTCTGCTAAGTACATTCACTTCCATTCTACAAACAAAAGCAACTGGTGAATGAATACAGCAATAGTTTTGGCTTTTGTAGAGAAATTGACAGTACATTCATAGCTTGGCTTCATCCTTGACCCACCCAAATCAAGACAGTTAAGTGGATCCCAGGCTGCTGACATTGCTTTGGTCAGCTACAGCCTATAGAAGATGGCATTGATAGACACGACCAGAGATTTGAGCTGTCAGATTGCTCTTTCACTATTTTTAAACCATTGCATGTTTTTCTCCCCCTAGAAGATGTTCCTTAGAGTTTATTAGACGGAAGAGGAGAAGTAAGAGAGGAACAAATGTGCCTGTTGGTAGCTTACTGGCAGTTACAGCAGGAGCCTCAACTCTGCTGTACTCAGGACTCAGGTGGCCCATCTGAGCGAGTGCAGTAGACCCACAGGAATGTGCTGAACTACGGGTCACCCATCCTTTCTTATGTGGACAGCTGCTACTTAACTCAAGATGATTTTTTGCCCTATGGAATGACAGGTCTTTTTTTGTGATAAGTCATACATTTACAGTTTTAGATGAAATACTCTGATTTTAAAACCTTGGGATGTGCTCAAAACTATGACCGTGTATGATGAACTAAAGACAGTAGGCATGTGCAGTGGGTTATGGCTCTTCTGGGTACTAAACAAGCTCATTAGAGCAGCCCAAATGAGTGGAGAGGCAGTCAACACAGAAGATCGCCTGGCCATTTTCAAAACTCCTGATCTCAGTGCCCAACTGTGATGCAAAGTTGTAAGTCAGAGGCAACTGTGGTTGTGCTCAAGAGGTGGGAGGAGCAGCATGAGGTAGGTGCCCCAGGGAAGCGGTAGGAGGATGTTAGCCATGACTTGCACCCTAACTCGGGTGATTCATTTATGTATTCAGTTGATACTATCTATTGAGTACCCTCTAGGTATCAGCACCATGCTAGACATTAGATATGTGGTGATGAACCAGAAAGTTATCGTTGCTATCTTCATGTGTGGAACATAGACATATGCCAATAATTACACAAATAAATGCAAAGTGTCCAGTGCAATGTGTCCTCCAAAGGAGAGGTGTGGACTGTGAAAATACATCTTTGGAGGATTTGTTCTGGTCAGGGTGGTTGAGAAAGGCTCCCCTAAGGGAGTAAATCTGTCTATTATAGGAAGGTGGGGTAGGAATTACCCAGGCACAGTGGGAGGGAACCACCTTTCAGGCAGAAGAAACAGACCCTGTGGCATAAGGGAACATGATAAAATGCAAGAACACAATTTCAGGGTTAGTGTGGCTGGAATGCAGAAAGCAAGAAGGAGCTGTAGAAGTGGGCAGGGACAGACCCAGCAGGGTCTTGTAGGCAGTGTTAAGTTGTCATGACTGACCTTGAATCCAGGCAAATTCAACTGAGTGATTTTAACCAGGGAAGTATAGGACTAGGACCATATCTTGAAAAAAAAATCATTCTGGCTGTAGAGTGGGGAACAGCTTAATCAGAAGCAAAAGCATAGGCAGGGAGAAACATTAGCAAACGCATTGGACCAGGAGAGATGATGCCAACTCTGACTAGGGTGGTGACTGGAGTTACATAGACAGGTGAATAAATTGGAGAGTGCCAGGACATACAAATGGGAGGAGAGGCAGGTGCATGTGACGTTAATTGTCTGTGTCAACTTGGCTAGGTTACAGTACTCACTTCCTATCAAGCACTAAGTTAGGTGTTTTTGTGAAGATATTTTGCACATGTAGTTAACATCTATAGCCATTTGGCTTTAAATAAGGAAAGCACCAGTGATGGGGTAAGTGGGCCACATCCAATCAGTTGGAGGCCTTAAGAAATAAAAACTAAGGTCTCCCAGAGAAGATAATATTATGCCTCAAGCAGCAGCATTAACTCCTGCCTGAGTTTCCAGCTTGCCAGGCTGCCATGCAGCCTCTGTATGTGCTAGTCCCCAAGATTGTGAGAGCCATTTCTGGTTCCACTTATCTGGAGAACCCTGACGGATACAATACATATTAGAAATGTGCCATGACATCTTTAAGATACTATTGTTCCTTCAAATAAATAAATAAATAAGTAAGATCCAAAGGATATCAAATCCATCCCTACAAAGAAATGTTGCAGACTCAACCCATCCATTTTTTCAGTATGAATAATGGTGGGACAGGGAGATATGTCTTTAGACGAAGAACAGGAGTATGATTGAGAGAAGTAGGAAAAAATACAACTCTTTTAAATAAAAATGGAAATGACCAAATACTTCACAAAATGTGAAACACTTTTCTTTGACAAATAGGTCTTTTCATTCTAATGCTTTCTGAGTCCTTAAAGAAAGGGGGAGATGTTGGCAGAAGCCAGTGCATTTTCATATGCACAACCCCTAGAGTCTAAGATTGTCTGGTTTTCCCAGGTTTTCAAGTGCGGAGTTCCTACAGCTGGATCAAGGTTAAGGTCCTGGGTGAGAAAGGCTGAAGAAGCTCATGCTTACCACCAAACAAATCCACCCAGAAAATCTAGAGGAAGTGCAATAAATCGGTGGCCTCCAGTTTCCATTACTGTGAGCCCTTTAACCCCTGAAGCCAAACAAAAAAGTAAATAAAGTCTAAGAATAGAACTGGCTTTAACATTTTTTTTTTAAGGAAAAGCTTTCCTTTTATCTCTGCTTTCCCTCTCCCCTACCCCTTCCCTCTGTGGTTCTGATCCAGACCTCCTCTGGAGAGAGGCAAGTTCACTGTCTACGTGGGCTGGCAATGCCGGGAAAGAGTCCGTTCAGGTGGAGAATCTCATTCTGCAGTGCTCCCGCTAAGCAGCCCTTTCAACGTGCTCGCCTGGTGACTCTGGCTCAATCATTATATTCTGGAAATGCAGCAGGTCATTAAGGGAAGAGGTAGAGGGGAAAGTAAAGGCAGGGGCCAGTTCCGTGTTGAAACCACGTCCCCCAGAGAATGTCAAGGAAGAAAGGAGCAGGGAACTGGTGCATACTGCTTAGCCTATGTTTGCTGGAATTTTTTTTCACTTTTGGATCAATAAATAGACCAGAGATCAGAGACAGAAGACCTCACCCAGAATCTGAATCCCCCTAAGATCTACCCAGTAAGTGAGAAAGCATGCTCAATCCCTTGCAGAATATCAGGCAAGTCAATTAAAGTCAGTGTCTCAGTTTCTCTGTCTACAAAAGAAAAAAAAAAAAGGAATGGTAATTCTCATGTATTGAGGCTACATGAGGCAATAGAATTATAATGTTGGAAGTGACTTCAGCTCAATTATCCAAACTCCCAGCTGATGGAGAAATCCCCTCTCCCTCACCTCTGACCATTGGTCACCGGGATCTACCTTTTAACACAGCCATTGGAGCAGAGTAGAGGGAAGAAATTTAATCCAGAGCTCATCTGTTTTTCTGCTGGGCAGTTCTGGTTTTTTGCAAACTTCCTTTCTCTATAGGGACAAGTCTTTCCTCTAAGCTCTACTGAGCAGGGAGGAAGCACTCTTGGTGGTACTTAGATCCAACATGGTTTATTATAAGAGCTGTTAATTTACTGGACATCCTCTGTCATCAAAAGCCCTGCCTTCTAGTACAACTCACCATGAAATAATCCATCAAGTATAACTATATAGAGAGATATAGATACCTATATATGCTGTATAAACACACACATAAAATATTGCAGAAGCGAAGTGAGAGCATAAAATCAGCTAGCGGAAATGGCTCCACTTAAACAGGGCATTAAGTAGTATTAACAAACTAGTTCTAGAAATGATCAGAAATTCCCAGTCGAATCAAAGATTGATATCAAAGACTCAGAGATACCTCAAGGCCAGTATCTCCAGAGAGGATTGGAACTGATTGGAACTGAAGCTCTATCTCTTCCCCATGCATTTGAGTGAATACTTTAAATCTCCAAAGATTGAACTATAAAGAGAAATTAGTTTATTAATAATTCACAGACTTCAAGGAAAAAAACGTCAAAAGCATATGCTGAGGAACAAAGCTGATTTTATTTTTCCTGTTTAGAATAAAGTGTAGAGAAGTTGAAGTGCCAGGCTCAAAAATTGAATTTGGTCTTTTTTTTTTTTCCTTGTCTTCATGTTTTTAAAAAAGTGTTCCTAATAAAATATATGTGAGCATTTAGTCTGATTTCCCTCTGCATACTTCAAGTTTTTCAAATCCTCTGAGGTTTGTGGAGAGTGTCAAAAGCAGAATACTTTATTCAATACTTTAATAGTTTGAGATATTTTCATGGTGAAGTTATTAGCCAAGTATACTTAATTGGAGTTTGTGAATTCAAGGCAACATATTCAAGAATGGTGTGAAAGAAAGAAAGGTTTAAAATGTGGATTCAAAATGATTCCACCCAATTGATTTAATGATCAAGTCATTCTCCAAGGGAAGCCTCTTGTGAATGTGAGAATAAGGGATACAATTGTTTAGGAGTCTACCAGACTGGGATGTCTTTGAGGGCAAAAATTTCACCTAATTTCTTTTGACATTCCAGGACTCAGTCATGAGCCAGCTACTGAACTGTCTTAGTCTCCCCCACTGTGGCTGAAAACAGACTGACATGAGGAAATGGATGGGAACTAGAGTAAGCGCGTCTCCCCACTTCCTGAACAGGTGGGTCTTCTCTTCCCTCAGAGGAAAAGCCACGTGCCTGCAGAGGGAGGTACATGTGTGTACTCCATCCCATCCCCTCATGCCTCCTCCACCACACTGCTTCTGCAATTGTCCCCTCTCTCTCGCAGCGTTTTCCCATCCAGTGGATCATTTTCATCGTCTCTGAAAATAGCTCTCATCTTAATCAAACGCTTGACCCCAATACTCCTACAACCAATTTTCTTGGCTTCTTTTAAAACAAAACCCATTTTTTAAAATTGCCTTGTACTTCCATCTGTAGCTCCTAATATTCTTTCTCAAATCCATTCTAAACAAGTTTCAGCCTCCACTACTCTACTGAAAGAAAAAATTTGTCATTATCTGAGATTATACATTTGCATTTTGATTTATTAATTGTCTATCTTCCTTATTAAAATGTAATCTCCATGGAAAGAACTCAGCTTTGTTCACAGTGGTAACACACAGTAGGTTCTCAAAAAACATTGGTAGTATAAGTGAATGAGTAAAGGGAGATCGTGCCCTTTTATGTGAAACTCATGTGCAATCCCAGCTTTGTCCCTTAGATGGATAAACAGTGTATTAATAAATAAAATGATGCTGGAGAAACTACTCTTTGAACAGTCACTTTCTGAGAAATGACTGCTGGGGAAAGCTTCCTATTTGCAAGCAGAAATTCAGGCTTACAACCTCATCATGAAGGATAGTAGGGGTATGTAGCAGGCAATAAATACATATTGAGTTGATGTACTCATAGCATATGACAATTACCCCATATAATGCTATAGTGTTTTTTACTAAGTAGTATAATCAGGAGCAAGGGTAATCCATCTTGGACTTGAGCTGAGTGGCTCCAAATATACAGCAAATTGAAGGAACAGCCTCGGGCTTTGCACTTTAGGGTGATGGCAAGGCAGCTGCCAGTCTTCAGCATGGAAACACTTCTTAAGACTATCAGATTCGTTGTTCTTTTTTGTGATAACAATTCCCAGTTTTAATTCCTTATCTTTTTGCTTTAGGTCAGGGATGGCAAATGAGATGCATCTCACATGTCGAATCTGTTTGAGCCCATCATCAAATATTTAATTCAACAAATATTTATCACATACTTACAAATAAAAGCACTGTTCTAGATGCAGGGGATAAAACAGTGAAGAAGACAAAAGTCCTGCCCTAACAAAGTCTGCATTCCAGTGGTTGGTGATTACTGAAACTGGGATAAGCAATAAAGATTCTGTTATCTGTCAGTAATGCTTGCAAGAGGCTTGCCATTCTGGTTATAGATTTTGTTTATAATATCCACCTAGATTTCTAAGTCAACCAATTGGTTTCTAAAAATGACTTAACCCCACTGCAAGCTCAGCCATACTCCAGCCTATAGGTCCAAAACTGACCTCTAATTAGAAGGAATTTAAGGACACCTAGGTCAGCAGCATTTCTTCGAGTCAGCATTTGCTGCTAAGCTCAGCTAGATGTTTTACTTGGTCCCACGAGCTGTTTCCTTGCTCAATTGTTTTCTGATGAGGTCAAGTCCTTATACCCCAAAGCTTTCTATCTGTTCACCTACCTCTCAGTTCCCATCTTGGTTCTCCCATTTGTCTACTTATTCATTTATCCATGCAAGAAATATTTACTCAGCAGCTACTATACGCCAGGCACCGTTCTATGCAAAAAGGCTGTGCTGAACAGAACAGGCGCACTCCTTGTTGTCAAGGAATTTATGCTCCAGAAGCAAGACAAAGATATACAGGCACATTTATAAGATAATTTCAGATACTTTGCATGACTAACAATAAGGTAATTTAGGTAGGTTGATTAAGAGAGCACCGTTTTAGGAGATGCAATTGAAAATGAAACCTGAAGGAGGAAAAAGAGTCAGAGGCAGGAAGTGGGAAGTCTGAACATTCCAAGGCAGAAACCATCTTGGCCTGTTCCAAAATCATTATGATTACACTAGAATGAATGAAGTGGGGGTAGTGAGAGGTGGGATGAAAAGGCACACAGGAGACAGACCAGGGAGGTTTCCAGAATGTGCTAAGGATGCTGTTTGCCTTTCTGTCCGGAATGTTCACTCATTTCTCACTGCCAGACTCTCCAGGTGCCATGGTAATCTATTTTCCAAAGTTTCTACCAATGGGACCTGGAATCAGACATGTCCAGAAACAACAGCTTAGTACTAAGAACTCTCAATGTCTCCCTCCACTTTCTTGTGAGCCTCTTTTGGAGCCTTCACTATGCATGTTTTGATCTAGCCCACTTCCAGTCAGACCCTACAGCACATTCCATAGCTCAAAGCTCCCCTTGTTCCTCACTCTTTTAGGTTCCCAGATTTCACCAGATGAAAACCATCAGCCAAGGAAAAAGCATGCCTAAGGAGGATTTGTTTCTGACATTACTTGAAGCACTTTGTGACAGGGCAGCCTCGGTTACAAAGTGGTCCCAAAGCATAGGCCCCCGAGGTCGCGCTATGGCAAGGCTCTAATTACTCTTTCTGACTTATTTCAAAGACTTTGAGCCCAAGGGCATTGACTATCAAAACTTCTCAGTTTAAAGAAACTCCTTAACATGGACAGCTTATTCAATGATTTAGGGTTCTGTGCTAGAACCCCTGCCCCCACATTATCCTCACCACCCATCATTTGGTCTGCTCGTCTATTGTTACAGAGCCAATCCACTGGTTCTTTAAGGCTTTCCTGTTTATTACCTAGAAATAGTCTCAGAATAATCAACACTTTAAACCATTATTAATTTTACCCCAGTTTCCTCCCTCTCTGTCCAAGTTGTCTTGTGAAGCTACCTACTCCATCTCTTTAATTTCTTCTCTCATCTGATCTCCTGATAGCATATTTTTTTTCTGATCATTTTTAACTTATAGTTTTGCCAGTGCCTGGTGCTATGTGTTCAAATATCCTTACCAAAGTACAGATGGGAAAATCTAAGTTTTTTAACTCTTTGGTGATATTTAACTGAATCCACTTTTTCAGGGTTTAATTCTAACAGTGACATCATATTACAAGACCAAAGAGAAGAATACAAAGAAGGAAATGAAGAAATGTCCAGATAATGACAAGAATTTTGAAATGGCACTACTGTTTTCTAATACCATGGATGTACTAGAATTACACCTAGCAAACTAGATACAGATACTTTGCATCTAATATAACAGAGGTGGTTGTTTCTAGCATTTGCTTCAATGCAAAAGGTGGAAGATCTGCCAAAACATCATATTCGACAAAATCATTAGAAGTGTGTTGTAGATAGGCTTTGCAAAACCTTTTTGTGTTGATCTTCCTTGGGTGAGCATTCTGGAAAGAGAAGACCTGGTGGTTTACACAGAGCTCCCAAGTTGCCATCACACTAAAGACAGAATACAAGTTTACTTATACAGACACAGAAAGGCTATAAGTCCCCGCCTTCCCCCGCAGCTTTTCAATAGAGCAACTTTTGAAACAATACAATGACATGCAATTCTAACAGGAGGATGGATCTTGGTAATTTCGAATATTTCAATCTAAAGAAAAAGGCACAGAAGTAAAAGGAGATATGAAGAAAACATGCAAAACAGGGATCTATGCAGATGATGACAAGATTATGAAGTCCTCCTCAGCAGCTAAAAGGTCAGGTATTTATGAATTTTTTATACATTAAAAATGGATACCAGCATGACCTCATTAAAGAGCTAATATTAGTAGAAAAGGATAGGTCAGTGTCAAAAGCAATGTCTGATTCCCAGTACAAGCTACCTGGCTTAATCGACTTTTGTCAACCTCAACAAAACATGAGTACAGGCTGGATACAGGCTGTCACTCCCAATTAACACAACCTTCGAGTTTGTCCTTGTTTAGTGTCAAGAAATTATAACACATCCTCAAAGAGACAGTCGTTAGACAGTAGTGTCGCATTCACACCTGTCTCATACACAAACCAATGTGACTACTTATTACTGTTGCCATTCCAGTTTTGGTCAGTTTTTACCTTTATCTTTTATTTTCATGCCAGAACAGCCACCTTTGGAAGCAAACCAAGGAAATGAACACCTCCTTTCCCTAACCAAATAGCATAACATTAGCCAGAGTAAAAGAAAATGCACCAAAAACTACCAGTGCTCATTGGTGATCTAGAAATATGATCTTGGCCAACGACCAACACTGGAGGCCTCTCACAGATGAGCTTGACCTCCACATGGATCTGTGTTGGCTCCCCAAAACTCCACCTACTGAAAGGCTGTGTCAACCAGCAAGTGCTTACTCGGCAATGGGACATGCACAGCACATGGCAGATGCTCCCAAGACAATTGTTTATCTCCCCTACAGATATGCTCAGGCAGAAATGGTCCTGGAGTTATGCATAGAAAGAACATCAAACGCTGAGATGAAGCTTGTCTTCTGACTAGTTCGTCTTTTTATTTTATTTTTTATCTCTTTAGCGTCCAGAGGTTGAATCAATTCCCAAAGTTCAGCGCAATTTTTAGAGTTTACAGGCATTCCACAGTTCTGAAGGAACAGAGTACAAAAATCTGGTAGAGTGAACCAAACTCATAAAACTGGGACTGCAAAATGCCACCACTGCCCCCAGTTCCTCATACTCTGATTCTAGCAGTTGAGGGGATTCCAGGTCCATTAACACATGTGTGTTTTTATTTTTTTACTAGAGGTCAGTGGTAAAATTCCCTTTGGTGCTGCAGACCTGTGTGCAGAAATGCGAACGATAGGAAGATCTGGCTGGGCGCATCCTATTTAATTTACACTATGCCTGGATCTGTCAGGTCCTAAAGAAAGATGCAGCCCAGGAGATTTGGGAACTTCCTAATGTGAATGGAGTTGGCAGCCCACATTCTTGGCTTCCACTGATTACAGCTTCAGTTTCTGACCCCCAGGAGGCCAAACCAGCAAGAGGAAAATGCATATAGTAAATGTTGAGACCTACGTCCATAATGAAAGTGCCCCCCTTTCATCACACTGGCTCCTGTCTTCTGGCAAAGTCTACTGCTTAGAGTTAATGCCCTCCCTCTAGCATGGAACTGAAGAAAAATATCAAAATCTCACATCAACCCAACAATAGAAGGAATTGTTTAAAACAATATGGCTTGCATAAGATTACCTATTGGCAACCCTTTTAAGTCAGGTTTTTGAATAACATTTAATTCAATGGGGAAACACTCAAAATGCTAAGTTAGAAAGTAGGATGCAAAATTGTATTTTATAACATAGTCACAAAAAAGTGTTAAATGGTTATGTCTCTATGGTGAGATTAAAGATGATTTTAATTTTTGGTTTTTACTTTTTACATGAGATGGGATGATAATTATTAACTTGTGGGATGTGTGTGGCAGGGGAACTCTCCCTTCATCTGTACTTGCTCCCTGACAAAGGACTTAAACTGCTCAGGCAGGTTCTCTCCAGAAAATGTACTGGGAGTCACAGAAGGGAAATTATCCTCCCATGGTGAGAAAAGCAGAAGCAGCAGGAGACTGGATTGGGTGGGGGGGCAGGGGGGCGAGGATGAGGGTTCTGTTGGGGAGAGAGGGAAGGGAGAGGGAAGAGAAGGGAAAAGAAGGACAGGGGAGAGGAGGGGAGGGGGAGAGGGACAGAAGGAAGAGAGAGAAGAGGAGAGAAAGAAAAAGTCCCTGGAAATGTTCTCGTTCTAGAGAAGAACAAACAGAACAAGGGATTTATTATTATTATTATTATTATCATCATTATTATTATTGTTGTTGTTGTTTTCTTTAAGACAGAGTCAAACAAGGGATTTAAATAGGAGTTCTCAATCTGGCGCAGTAACTCATGCCTGTAATCCCAACACTTTGGGAGGCCAAGGTGGGCGGATCACTTGAGGTTAGGAGTTCGAGACCAGCCTGGCCAACATGATGAAACCCCGTCTCTACTAAAAACACAAAAATTAGCTGGGCATGGTGGTGGGCACCTGTAGTCCCAGCTACTCGGGAGGCTGAGGCAGGAGAATCACTTGAACCTGGGAGGCAGAGCCTGCAGTGAGCTAAGATTATACCACTGCACTCCAGCCTGGATGACAGAGTGAGACACTGTCTCAAAAAAATAAAATAAAATAAAAATTCTCATGTTATAAGTTCCTCAATGTCTATCTTTGACAGAAATGTGGGTGAAGATGGTTACTTCTGGTTGGACCACCCATGCTTTTTAAAATATGACCCTGCTCTGTGGGAGGGTATATTATAACTTTGTAAAACTGTATGTTTTCTAAAATTTTCACAACAAATAACTTTTACACTTATACTCAGTTAAACACATAGATAAGCACATAAATAAAACTGGCTCCTCTCAATAACTTTTTGGAAGAACTAATGAACAATAGCTATTCTCCTTGGCTATGGCAAGTTACCATATGCCTTTATCCTTAAACCATAAGGCACACATAATACATATTTTTTGAATTGACTAATTCAAGAGATATTTATTGAGCATCATCTCTGTACTAGGCACTGTGGAGCACACTCGAGATATATAATGCATTGAGCAAGCCAGTCATAGCCCCTTGCCCTGAAGAGAGGTCAGAAGAGGCTAGAAGGTTTCTAGGACCATCTGGGCAGTGCTCCAATCCAGCCCTTGAAAATGCAAAGGCCTGAATGTTCCTTGTAAAGTAAGAGACAAGGTCAAGGTACAAAGTCCATTTGTAGTTAAACATCATTTTGAATCAATTTTAGTCTGGAGCCAAAGGCAGTTAAAAAAATCAAAAGTTTAAGACAGTTCCCTTAAGAAAAATAAAGTTCTTGTTATTCATTATAATGCAATGACAGAAAGTGAAGGGTTTGCGAGGTGAATTGGGGGTTGGGAAAGAATCTCACCCTTCTAGGCTATGTAATTTGGAGGCTATTAAAATCCACTCACCCTTTCTTTTAATGCATTTGTTACAGAGGAACAGTTGCCCAGAGTTTGTCAGTAACAGCTCAGCATATGCAGAAAATCAATCCCAAACAAAGTTCAAAGAAATCCTTTCAAAGCTCTGTGCGAAGTGACAAATGGTTGCTAATGAGCGATAGAGGCCCTCTCCTCATTTGACTAACAGGTGAAAGGCTGGCTGGCTGGGGAAGGACCACCTGCTCACTCCTGGCCCAATTAAGACCTCCAACTGTTTGCAGTAACATGAGATTCACATTAATTGATTCCCCTTCTTAATCTGCCCCAGAAAAACCCAACGCGAGATGGAAACTCTGAGAAATAAACTGACATGGATTGTTTCAACATTTCCATAGCCTTCGGCTGCCAGTAACTCCTCCCCCTTTCTCTTCAACCAGCATCTTTCTTGGATGCCTTTGAATTGTGCCCTCCCACCTTGTAGACAGACACATGGTGAGTTTGTTTCACTTCCTGCCGGTGCTCACTGTCCTACCTGATGCGGGTCAGCTAGAGCACTTGATCAGGGCTATAGCCCCAAATATAAAATCATGGCCATGAAATTCGCTGTGATTTCTCAGGTATTCTTCCACCAGATTTGAGTTGACCTTGGGGAACATCTTCTCATGTTTTTGTGTTCATAAAACTCTATCACAGATGGAATGTGTTATCATTTTTTTACATCATATTTAAAGGTAAAATTGCCTTTACATTTCCATATTTTCTTTCTTTATGATGGGCTTTTTTGATTGTTGGAAATGACTGCTTATGTCCACTGAAAGATATGCACCAGAATACTCATGACAGCTTCATTTGTGATAGCCCCAAACTGTAAACAACCCAAATGTCCATCAACAATAGAGTGGGCAAATAAACTGTGGCATATTCACACAATGAATACTACACAGCAGTGGAGAAATTATGAACTTCTGGTACTTTCATCCAGACTGGAGGGTGATTACCTGGGGGGAACTGGTCCAGAAGAGACATGAGGAAACCTTATTAAGGTGCTGGGAATCTTCTATAACCGGATCTGGTTCCTCAAGAGAAAACATATGTAAAAATTCATTGAGCTGTATCTAAGATTTGTGTACTTTACAGCATGTCAGCTGCACCTTTAAAAAAACATAACAATCAGACAAATCTTGCTAGGTCAGTTTACTGAGGCCCGGATGAGAATGGGGTAATTTACTAAAACAGATAGTCCTGTTTCAGGACCATGAACTTGCTTTGACTGGCAAATATAGCAGAGTCCAACTACCTTTAGTAGAGTAGTAGTAGTAGAGACAATAATAAACTGTGGGGGTTTTGTTTTGTTTTGTTTTTGTTGTTGTTGTTGTTGTTGTTTTTGAGACAGTCTCATTATCACCTGGCTGGAGTGCAGTGGCATGATCTCGGTTCACTGCAACCTACATCTCCCAGGTTCAAGAGATTCTCGTGCCTCAGCCTCCTGAGCAGCTGTGATTACGGGCACCCGCCACCACACCTGGCTAATTTTTGTATTTTTAGTAGAGACAGGATTTCACCATGTTGGCCAGGCTGGTCCTGAACTCCTGACCTCAGGTGATCCACCCGCCTTGGCCTCCCAAAGTGCTGGAGTTACAGGTGTGAGCCACCATGCCTAGCCGAAACTGTGTGTTTTAATAGTCTTTACAGTAGAAGAGTGATGTAGAACACAGCGTAAATAATTATTAATTTTCATATCATTTTTTGTGTATATGAGGACAGTTTCATCAGGATTAAAGGGCTTGTTATTGGCTAGATAATGACCCCACATTCAAAATTTCTACATCCTATTTCCTGGAAACCATGAATGTTACTTCCTATACCAAAAAAAAAGACATTGCAGATGTGATTGAATTAAGGATCGTGTGATGGAGAGATTATCCTCTTCCATAAGGACAAGGGTCCCTATAGGATGGAGGCAGAGGAAGATTTGATTATGATAGAGAAGAAAGTGCTCTGAGCACAGAAGCAGAGACTGGAAGGATGTGGCCAAGACCCAAGGAATGTCGGCAGCCTCTAGAAGTGAAAGAGGCAAAGAATGAATTCTCTACCGGAGCTTCCATAAGGAACTGGCCCTGCTGACGTCTTCACTTTAGCCTCTTAAGACTTGTCTTGGCCTTCTATCCAGAATTGTAAGATAATACGTTTGTGCTGTTTGAAGCTACTATGTTTGTTATAATTTGTTACAACAGCAATAGGGAACTATACAGGGCTCATGATCACATAGCTAGTTTCACAATTTGCCCTAAGAGCCCCTAACTTCACATTCAATTTTCTTCCATCATTTTCACCACACTAGGTCACATGACACAGACAAGCTGCCAGAATGCAAAG
Source organism: Mandrillus leucophaeus (assembly GCF_000951045.1). Lineage (NCBI taxonomy): Eukaryota > Metazoa > Chordata > Mammalia > Primates > Cercopithecidae > Mandrillus > Mandrillus leucophaeus. Next base: position 5,141,702 of record NW_012108363.1, read on the forward strand.
GTCCAGACTCGTCACAGCAGGGCATGGGGTCAGCCTGGGCAGCAGGCATGGGAGATTCCACCTGGGACATCTCTGAGCTCCCTCTGGGCCTAATCAGGACCCTCCCTGTGAGAGTCAGTAAAATATTCTCTTTCTGAAACCTAGCTTTCAAGAAATGGAAGAAGTTCCAAAACAGCTGCCAAAATACTTTGAGTAAATGTCACTCCTAGATGGGTCTCAGAACCTCCTGGACAGAAAAGCCACATATTTTTAGTGAATTATGTGTACGGCATATAATTCAAACCCCAAAGTAAATTTCCAACTGTGGCTTGAATTATCTGGTTTGGACACCTATGAAGATCCAGTTTTCCAGTGGATTGTCAAATCTTTCAGCCACTTGATGGTGATGTGAATATATTATTCATTCATTCACTCACTCATTCAATACTTAGTGAGCTGTTATGCTGTGCCAGGTAGACAGGAGGTACAGAAGAATCAGAAAACCAGGGTTCCCGCCCTAAGGAAGCATTCACAGTCCACTGAGATGTTTCTAGAGACTGTGGCTGAAGGAGTGAAAAATGAAGGACTAGCAATTTGAGAGCCAATGGTCCTCTAAAGCTGACCATTTCTCACTCAATATTGACTGATACTAAAAAGCCAGTGGATTGGGGGTAATGATTTGGTCTTATGCGTTTGTAAATTGGTAATTGCTGCAGGCTAAGTGCTCAATAATGTGTGATGAAGGGGGAAGTAGGCAGAAAGGGAGGAAGGAAATGAGGGAGGGGGAGAGGGTGGAAGAAAGTGAGGGAAGGAGAGAGGGAAGGAGCAAGGGAAAAAAGTGCAGGCAGGCCAGTGCAATGGCTCATGCCTGTAATCCCAGCACTTTGGGAGGCTGAGGGGGGTGGATCATTTGAGCTCAGGAGTTTGAGACCAGACTGGACAACATGGTGAAACCTGTCTTTACAAAAAATACAAAAATGAGTTGGTTGTGGTGGCTTATACCTATACCCCCATCTACTCAGGAGGCTGAGGAAGGATGATTACTTGAACGCGAGAGGCAGCAGTTGCAGTGATCTGTGATCATACCACTGCACTCCAGCTTGGGCGACAGAGCAAGACCCTGTCTCAAAATAAAAAAAATAAAATAAATAAAGTGCAGGCAGATAACCACCAACAACACTACTGTTTCCTCAGTTTTCTATTTTCACTATGGTCTCCTACCAATCTCTGATCTCCAGATTGAAGATTGACCAGATACCATGGCTCATGCCTATAATCACAACAGTTTGAGAGGTCAAGGTGGGCAGATCACTTGAGCCCAGGAGTTCAAGACCAGCCTGGGCAACATAGCAAGAACCTATCACTATAAAAGAAATATATCTATATTTAAAAATTTGAGGATCACATTTTTATCCATTTGTATAACCCTGACACCCAGTACATATCAGCAGTTAGTAAACATAATCGTGGATCAATGAACAATTCCCAAGACTCTGTGAGAGAATTCCAAAAGAGAGCAGCTATTCAACCTGGTTGACCTTCTCATAGCACCCTAGTCTAGTATGCTTTCTTTCCATTCTAGACTTATCCCAAGCACTGCACCACCTCCAGAACTAGGGAATAAGTGAATATACAGCTATTGGCTCTTCAGATCAGCAGACGACTGTGTCCCATGGCCAAAGCAATTGGGTGTAAAATAAAAACAGTAAATGAGGGCAAGCTTTCCCCAAATAAATACAGCATCGCTTGCCCATTTTCAACTGCCAGCATCAATACTGATGGGGAGGAGGGTCAGATTTAAAAACAGCAACAAAACAAAACAACCAGAAAGGAGTGGCAGAAATTCATTTCTTGCTGGTTCTAAAATGACGAAAAGTCATCCCTGGTCTCGGCGGCTCCATGTGTCATTTGAAAGAATTAATTATTTCACACCAGACGGAGACCAGTAGTGAAGTTCGTTGAGGGAAGTTTGGAAACCTGAGGAAAACAAGGCTTTCCAGCTGCCACTGTGCCTCCAAGTTTCTCAGAGGAGCTCTCAGCTCCGTTGTTCTGTTTCACATCTCCTCATGTGTGATTTTTCAGGCTCTTCTCTGTGAGCTGGGGACTGACTGAAGGTGCAACTTTCCCATCAGTTTCTCCTCTCAGGAGAAATTGGAAATATGTCCTCTCTCTAAGCAGCCTCAAAAATCTTTTAGATGGAAGATTAACTGTCTCTCTGCTGCTGTGTGTGTTCTGTGGACGAGTGTCATGTTCCCCTGCCCCCTCATACCTTTGCTGTTCCTCATCAGTGATGGACTAGAGGTGCTGGGGACTGGCATCTGCCTTCGTTGGCTCCCAAGAGCTGTTTTCCTGGCCAGCACCCACTCAAAGCCAAGGAGTCATGGCCAGGCCCTTTGGCAACCTGGGTAATGTAAAGAGATGTTTGGCCTTCAGGTAGTGTGGGAATCGTTCCTGCAGATTTGCATTTTCCATCATTAAAAACCTCGTATGAATATTGGCCAAGATATAAAACAAAGCCACAACAGTTTCTCTTGCCCAAAGACTAGCACATCCACCTGCATTTGCCTGAAAGAGGAGCCAGGGTTCCCTTGAGTTAGCACTGAGAAGCATGAAGCTCCCTTCACAATCACCATGTTGGCTCTAACAGTTTCCCTCACCCCTATGACTTCCAACCACCATCAGAGTGGAAGCCAATGATGACAGTTAACTTTGGCCAATCCTGCTATCTCAAATCCACTTCCTCTGATATCCACAGGCTCAGTTCCTCACTTCTGCAGGCCTCCGCCAAAATTTCCCTTTATCTGAGGCCTCTCTGAGAATCCCATCTAAAACAGCACCCCTCTCATTTTCCCACCCTGTTATCTACCTTAATCTTCCTTCACAGCTCTGGGCATATTGTATATGTGTTTGTTGCCTGCTTTCTCCCGCTAGAATGTGATCTCTTAGAGTCGCCTTAGGTCTCTTTAGGTGACTTCTGTATGTATCCCAGCACCTAGAAAAATCCTTGGCATGTAGTTGATGCTAAATGTATTTTGTTAAGTAAATGAAAGAACAAATGGTTCTGCAAGACCAAAATTGTTCCTTTTATGGGAAGAACCTTGAGAGCCAGGTTGTCCTATGCACATCAATATCAAAAAGATGGAAATGTACCTGAAATGCATACAGCGTTTTAATAACCCATTTCAAACTTTGCACCCATCAACTTGACTCCTTCTAGCTTTTCCTACAATCATTTATTGGTTTGCTAGCATGGGCAAGCATAAGCTAGGTGTGGGTATTGAACAGGACAGACACTCTCCCTGATTTCAGGGGACTGATAGCCAGGCAGGGAAGACAGAAATTGAAACAAGTGATAGCATCTAGCCCTCTTCTGGGTTATGATGGGAGAGTACAGGGTGCTGTGGGAGCATAGTGCTTCTGGAGCAAACTAGGTCTCAGGCATTAATCCTGTTTTAAGAAGTCATAAACTAACTCTTCCCTCTAAGAACTAACAAACAGTTCTCTCTGAACACGACTTAGTGCTGAATTCAGAAAAAACAACAATGTTTTATGATAGCCCTTGAGAAGTGCCCTGAGGTCAAGATTTTTGAGATTAATAGTAGGCCAATTAGAGAAAAAAAAGATTAAGATGATGTTTATTGCACTCTTAACCTGTGATAAACATGTGCTAGCCTCCCTTTCTCTCTTTCCTTCTGTTTCTCATCTCGTTTTCCATGTATGCCCACATTTAGATATACATGTATAAATAGGTCCTTGAATTCTCAGAATACTCTTCTTGTGGTAGATGCTCTAAGTCCCATTTTGAAAGTGAAGGAAGCTAGGCTCAGAGAGATTGCGTAACTTCCCCAAAGCCACAGAGTTGATAAGTGACTGCCCTGAGATTCAAAGCCAGGTATAAATGGCTCCCCAGAGCAGGTCTTTCTAGGTTCCCCCAATCCTGTTCCATAGGCTTATTTTTATATTGTAGATGTGTTAGGTCCCCTCATGGTGTCTCCCAGTGCCTAGTGTTAAGGGTTCGGTACACAGTGAACATTGCTTATAATTCATGGGTTCTGATACAGCGTTGGCCTTACAGAAAAGCAAGCTCTACAGCAAAGACAACTCAGTCAAATGGGGCAGGAAGGAAGCCAAACACCAACATCCTCATGGAAATAACTGTGGCTTCTGGTCATGGGAAGGAAGGAGGGCTGATTATTGAACCATCCTGGACACTTTGCTGGGATTTCCTCTGGTGGCTGAGGTAGAGAATGAAGAAAAACAACTTATCCTTTCTTTCATAGACTCCATCACTGACTTTCTGGGTGACCTGGGCAAATCATTTAATGTCACACACTTCCTTTTCTTCATGGTAAGCTGAGGCAGAAACAATAGTCAGCAGCTGCACGTGGACAAAGATTCATATAAAAGTCAAGCTCCTAAAATGAAGCAACACAGGCAGGAACACAGGATTCTTTATTACTACAGGCAGAAGTTCATGGAGGGAAATGAAAAAGGGGAGGGCCTTTACATTTTCCATGACAGGACTCAGCTGCCCTCAACCATCACTGTCAGGCAACATCGTATCCTTGATCTACTTCCCCCAAAGTGAATAATCAGAGGGCTGCACCTGCAATGTCTCTTCATCCCATCTTTGCATTTAACACCCAAAGAGCTCACCTTGGAAAAGAGAAATAAATAAAATGGCAATTACAGTAATAATAAACCCAATATTTGTAAAACAACAGGCAGTTTACAAAGACTTTTATCTATGTTGCTAATTTGAATCTCACAATAACTCTCAGTGATGGGCTATTATCTCCCCCATTCTACAGATGAGAAACTGAGAGAGCTAGGAACTTGACTTCATAGCAGAGATAGTACTAAAAACCCGTGTTTCCATTCAGTCATCTTTCTACACACCAGACTAGTTTATGATGATGACACACATCACTTGTGAAACACATGGGCCCCCGAACAGCCCCAGTTGTGAAATACTCACCTTGAGAACAAAATCTTTCCTACACAGTGCTATTACTCAATCGGTTTTCATTTCCAAAGGCCACGGGATTGTTTTTAATTTTCATAAAAGTCCAGTACATGTATGCCAGCACATCCACTAGAGTTTCCCTCCCTGTTAGTTGGGCTTGAAACTCAGAATCATGTTCTTGGTATTTTTTTTCAACAATGAAGTCAACAGAATTCATTGTCAGATCCTTGGCCCTCTTTTCATTACTTTTGGATGGAAAAGAGACATTTGAACAGGGGTAAAGGAAGGGGCTGGCCAAGCTTAGGGGCTGAAATTTGGGAACCTGTAGAATAGCCAGCTGTTCACAGATACCTGCCGTCACTGCATTCAAAATCACATTCAGAATTTACATGAATTGTCTGAGAAATTAACCTCTAACCCTATTTACTGCACTGGTAGTCCACTGGGTCCCCTTAAAACAGGTTATCCTACACTACCAGAATAATTTATATCTGCAGCTGTAACAGTTTTTGTATTCACATAGCATGCTTAGTTTTATTTGTTTGAGTATTTAGAGGATTTTCAGGAGGTTGTGGGAAGCAATCATGAGAAGTAACTCTACTCGTTTTAATCTTGAAAAGTATCATTTTCTTGGGTTTATTATTCCAAACACATTGACTCTCCATAACCCTGTTACTCAGAGCTCACAAACCAATACCTTAATTATGCAACAATAAACTATATTTAATGATGACCTGAGACCCAGAAAAATTCTGTCTTGATTTCTGAATCATCAAAGAACAATCCAACTGTTGTCAGTCCTGTAGGAAGTCAATGTATTGGGTCCCATCCTTCTGACTGCTCATCCATCAGAGACACGTGTGTTTACTTTGCAGTCACCCCTACCAGGGCCAGCTTCATGGGTGTGCAACCTGAACAAGTTGCACTGAGCGCTACACTTAAAAGGCCCCCATGCCTCACTTAATGCTCTGCTGTTACTGTCATGAAAAATCTTAATTATTTTTTAACAAAGGCTCTGCACTTTCATTTGCGCTAGCCCCACAAATTATGAAGCCAGACCTGATCCCAGGAATATAAGTTCCATAAGGGCTGAGATTCTTGCCTGTCTTGTTCACAGTTAGTTCCTAGAATGGTGCTTTGTACTGTTCTTAATAAATATTTGTTGAATGAATGAATGAATGAATGAATACCAAGATACTTGAATAATGAGAAGCTCCCATTCTCAGGCCAAGCCAGGAAACATGGGGTTGCTCTCATTTACCATTTCTGTGCCCTGAACTCTCAGTCCAAACATTTCAAAGTTATGTTACAGGCCTAGATAACTGCATAAGGAAGGAGAGCTGGCAAGAAAGGGAGAAAGGGGCCCCAAGAGAGATACAGGCAAGCCTACTGAGAGACACTGCCCAAGGACGCTGAGAGCAGAGGCATGGGCTGTACTCTGTGGCCAGTGAGTAGGGGAGCAGACTCCTGCCTTTTGATGCACCAGCAGGAATTTTCCTCAATGTAAGCCAGGCTGCAGGGAGAGTTTTTCTGATTTGCAGTCTCAGTACTACTCCATGTCCCCCGGGTCTTGTAGAAGGACAGCAGCCCAGCTGTAGGCTCATGCATGCCCCAGGCCTGTCAATGGGTTTCCTCGGCTCTGAATCCTCCTTTGAGCTCCAAAAGTGGAGCTAAGGATGTGGAAGCCACGCTCCTGAATTGTTCAGGCCACATCAGTGAAGACCAAGAAATCAAAGAGAAGATGGGACCTGAGAATGCCAATTCCACTAAGAGCTTCTTGGTGGCAGTGGAGGTGATTAGGAAATGGGTGGGTACCCATCAGTACAGTTCACACAGGAAACAGGACTGAACAAAAGAGTCGGGTAGAGGGTTTCATATGGTTGAAGCCATTTTTCATAGATTTTATTGATCACCTTCAGCCTTTGCAGGTTTAATTGCCATGTCGATAGACCTTCATTAATTTTCTGTTTGGGGGCATCATGGTAACAAGCACATCTCTTTCCATGTAGCCATTCATGCTTAACTCAAAAGAAAGGGGGATTCTGAGAAACAACCCATTTGGGTAATGGGTTGTAGTCGCTAGCCTCTATTCATCAGTTTCACTCTTTATTAAAATGACAAGTTGTGGGTAGAAAATCAAGTTATCTGAGGTCTTTGGGGAAAGTAGACAACTTGGGTCATAAGGAAAGACATACGAGAAAAGTAAAGCCAGCAAATAGTAGTTCTCTGGACCACATGGAGAAAAAGCACAAAATTGGAAAGAGAGAGAGAGAAAGTTTGGACCCTGCACAATGTCCAAACTTTGGTCACTGCCAAAGTTTGCAAAATATCATTTCATTTAGAAAAGCTATGATTTAATAGCAAAGGAGGACATTTTGTTGGAACGCCTAGTGTAACAAACACTTTTCTCTCCACTTAACAGCACTCTCCTGGCTTCATCTCATGGAGAAAATAATAATTTGGATGTTTTGAATTATAGCAGTAATACTAAAGGCACTCTGGGCCCACCCAAATTCCCAGTGTTGAACGTGGTGTTAGGGCTCAGGAAGAATGTAGGAATATTACAGCAGGCAACTGTTGGTTTTAGGACTTGATTCAGGGTTCAGTGCAGTCAGAAGGAGTGAACAGAGCTTTCTGTAGGGCTGCACCCCTGGCTGTGCACCTTTTGCCAGGTCAAGGCCAAGACAGGGCGCTCTCAGTTGAGAAGAGTCCCAGGGCTTTGGACCATGAACAAGTTCCAGAGGGAAGAACGTGAGCCTGTGCATCTGGAGGTCTTGGATCTGCTCCTAGCTCTGCCACTAATGAGCCCCGTGACCTTGGGTAAAGTTTCTGTCCTCTCTGGGCCTCCCTCCTCCATCAGTACAGTCTTTGACATTTAGAGCTACAGAAACCCTGACAACTCATCTGGGGCTATATTTCCCAAAACGTGTTCATTCCCATTCTGCCTGGCTTTATCCACGTTCTTAATTTTAAAAGAAACCAGTATCAGTTACAAAATGTAGAGGGCAACTATTAACTGTAAAATGAATTTATTCAAAACAAAACTATATTGTTACATTCTAAACAGATAAATGTTGCTTGCCTAGGAACACAATAGCAACAAAAACAAAAATAATAATAGGAAATACTTACTGAGACTTTAATATGTGCCAGATGCTATTCTGAAGGCTTTATAGATAATACTTCATTTAATTAACACCACTCTATCAACTGGTCTCTATTGTTGTCCACATTCTGTAGATGAGAGAACTGAGGAACAGGGAAATAAACTTGAGGATATTCCCTCTCTTTGTTAAAAAGGCTATTCATGTGCATAGTAGTGTGAATCTAAGACTTTTTTCTTTGATGCAATCAGAAAGATTAAAAGAAAATTTTTAAAAGAATGACTTTTTCATTTTCAGGGTCAGTCTTATTTGACGCCACAAGTTTGCACAGTCACCTAAAATCACCCTGGATAGATAATGGCTATCTAGAATGATGGTAGAGGATGATCTGGTCATGGAGTAATTTGAGAGGTGGAAGGTGTACTACCATAGGCTTTGTGGTGTTGAGCCCATTACTTCCTTTGCTAGTGTTGTCCTTTTTTCTCTTGTCTGTGTGAATAAGTCCTACTGGTATTTCAAGCATCACCTCATCATGAACCATTTCTGACCTCCTGTCCATCTCAGAGGACATAGGTCTCCCCCTTGCTGGTGCACCCCATTGTATCCTATACACATTGCAATTGTAAACGTTGCATTATATATAAGGACCTCTACCTTTGGGTCCAATGGGCTCTTTGACATAGAAAGTAAAGCCTATTCTAAGTAAGTCCACCAATCTACACAAATTCCAAGCCTAATATGAAATAAGTGACCTGAAAAAATAATTGTGCAAATATTTATAACATAAAAGTAAAACACTGAACACAAATGCTGTACTCTAAAAGTTCTTTCTGGGAATTGTTTCATCATGGATTAGACTGAATGAGGCTTCTTAAAACAAGAATCCAATGAGGTTGGGTTGAATATTCTTTCTTTTCCAAGTGAATTTCCCTAGAGGAAGTATAGGTGCTCTTCTTTGCTGTCATAACCGGCATGGTATTCCCACTAGGGTCATCAGTCTCGGAAATTCCCTAAGTTTCAGTGTGTATTAATGCCTTTGAAAGCATCAGGGACAAACAGCTTCTTGGTGGCATGGTCCCACACTTAGACTTCTTTGGCTAATGCTTCTGCTTCCATTTCCTTCTCTTTCTCCTCATCTTCAATGTTCTCTTGCTCTCCCATTTGTACCAGAGTCTGTTGAATTACAGGTGATCCCTGACCACTGCTGAATTGCAGGTGATCCCTGACTGTCAAAAGGGTATGTCTTCTGTAGCCATTGGACCACCCAAAACGCAAGCTTTGATTGACCCTGACAGGTATATGATACTTAGGGTAAAAAGAAGGCATGAAGGCAGAACTCACAAATTAATTCATTGTCAAGTCCAGGATCACTTGTCATTTGTTTCATATGTGTCTTCCTGACTTGACAAGAAGTTGTTTGAAAGCAAGGAGTGTGTCACATTATTTTGTGTATCCCAATGTTTTTTGAGCATTATAGACAAACAGATCGACAAAGTTACTAAAGTAATTGATTAGTAGCTCAATTAATGTAGTTTGACATTTTACCAAGAACTAACATCCATAATTGTTTAACCTCTACCTAAATATTTCGAAAGAGAAAGAAACAGAAGGCTACTTAATGAGGTTTTCCAATCCATTTTGGATCAGTCTAGTCTTTAGAAAGTCTTTCTTTATATTAAATTAAAAGTCTCCCTGTGACTTCTAACAACCATTTCTACTTCCACCCTATAAAGGGGCACAGCAAGAGTCTATTCCTCTTCAACAGAAAAGCTTTTGTATGTTAGAAGATAATGTTCTTTTTCAGCCCTTTTTTCCTTTTAAACAGCACATCAGCCACTCCCTCAATTCTTCAAATCTTATGATTCCCAGATCTCTTGTCATCCTGGTGGAAGTCAAAATAATCCAGGCTCTAGACACAATCCACAGCTTTCAAATCCAGGCTCCACACCAATCTCTGAGCCTCGGTGTCCTCATCTGTACAATAGATATTATTATAGTAATAACTCCTTATATGTCTAGTATGGGGACTACATCAGAGGATACACATAACATGCATGATACAGTGATAAGCATGTAATATGCACTCAAAAAATGTTGGATATTAACACAGCAGGTGGCAAGTAATCAGAAGACCCAGCCCCTGGGTAACCCACAGCTCCCTCAGAATAGAATCATTTCTGTTAATAAAACCTCACTGGGTTCAGTTTTAGGGCAGCCACATTGCCTGATGGCTCATCTTGGGCTTGTGGTAAATCAAAATCTTCAGGTCTTTTTTATTTTTTTTAAGTAAACTGCTGTCAAGGCTGCTCTCCCACATCTTATACTTTGAAAATCAATTTTCTGAAACTAAAAGCAGAACCATATATTCGTCCTTATTAGATTTTCTGCAGATAGTTTGGCCTATCATCCTAACATGTCAAGATAAGTTTAAGTCTTGATTCTGTCATCTGACCTATCAGCCACCCCTGCCAACCCTGTGCCATCTCCAGATGTGATAATTATCTCTTTTCTCTTCATCGAGGTCACTGATAAAATTCTGAGCAAGTTCAAGGCCAGGGACAGAGCCCTGTGGCAGTATTAACATTCTTTGGGCGGCATGCCAACTCTCTCATTTTATGGATGAGAAGAAAAAGATTCAGAAGGGCTAAATGATTTGCCCATTGTCATATAATGCAGCAGGCTGTTTCCCAAAGTGTGTACCTAGGAACAATAATCCCTTGAGAGATTTTCCATAACAAAGAATATCCATGGCCAAATAAGTTTGGGAAACCATGCATACTGTTTCCTTCTTTGGGCATTTGCAATGCCCAGGAGTACACTAAACATTTTGTAAAGTCCTACAGTCAGTAATCCATTCAACGCGTTTAGCTCAGTACTTCTCAAACATATTTGAAAACAGAATTTTATCTTCAGGTAACAACTAACATGCCACAGAACCAGTGTCCCATAGTCACTTAAGAGCAGACACCAACAAGATGGAACCATTGCCTCTCACCTGTCCTGAGTCCTAAGACTTTTCCAGAAGTTCTGTGACTTTCAAATGAAAAATAAAATGAGAAAGAGCTTTGGAAAGGAAGAAATTTAACAAATGGAAGTGTAGTAAGATGAAGAAGACAGAGATCAAATACCTCCAAAAGCAGACGTAAAAAGAAGACCCCAGGGAGTGGGATGTTCCCCAAGTACTCCTGGTAAGACCTCCACTCCCTGCCTCCCACCACCCCCTGCACAGCCTTGCATCATGCTCTGCTTTGAGATGATCAGAACTACCCTCATTATATTTTCATGCCTAGTCATATCAATCATCCCAATAAACCAAGGATTACCAGGGGCCTCAATTGCCAGTTTCTCAAGAAAGCTCCCCTGATTTAAAGTTGCAATTTTCCCATCTGGCATCCCTCTTTTCTTCCCTGCTTAATTTCTTTCTATAGCACTTACCACTATCTGACATCATAAATATTTCATTTGTTTTGCGTTTGTATTTGTTTTGTTTATTGTCTGCATCCCTCTGCTAGAGAATAAGCTCCATGCTGGCAGGGGTGATTATTTTGTTCACTGCTTTATTCTCAGCACTTAGAATAGTGCATAGCTAATAGATGGTGCTCAATAAATAAGAAAATATGGCTCAGATCAAACCAAGAGGGCCTAGATGAATTATAGCCTCTCAGAGGGCAAGGATCATGTCTTGGGTTTGCTTTGACTTATTTATGATGTGATACCATCTGCTGAGTGGGTCTTTATTACACTAGAAATGAATATTATTACTCAGATAGATATCAATATACATAGGGAAGCTATTAGTCTCAGAAACCACATTCTCCCTCCTCGGGTGACCTCATCCACCAGGCCTTGGATGGGCATGACTCATAAATCCACAACACCAAGCCTGACCTTCATCCATGCCACAGCCCACTTTTGCTGCTGTTTGCTGGACACTTCTACCTTGCTAAGCGGCTCAAACTCAGCAGGCCCACAGGTAGAAACACTTCCCCCTGCCAAAAACTAGTGAGGAAAGAAAAACCAAACAACCTTCTTCAAAACTATTTATTATTTAGGCATCTATTTACGTTGATGGCACAAAAACATTACAAAAAATGAAAAAATCCATGCCTTTTTTTTTTTTTCCTGACTTCTCCTTCTTCCTTATAGGTGCTATATCTGAAATGTCCCTGCCAGCTATTTCCTCTGTTCTATTTCCACCCTAGTATCAGGCTTCTATTATCTTTTGCCTGGGTCCACTGAAATACTTCTCTCCCAATCTCTCTGCTCCCTCCTTTTCAATGCATGCATCTAAATCACCTGAAGGACTTCTAAAACACAGAATGCTGAATTGCATCCCAGGATCTCTGGTTCCATAGATCTGGAGTGGGGCCCAGGAACTTGTTTTTCTAACAAGTTCCTGAGTGAGGCTAGAGCTGCTGTTGGGCGACTACAGAGTCTTTGCCTGGAAGAAACTGAGCTCTACTTAATATTTATCAGAGCTTAATGCTACCCATCCTAAGACTCATGAGGTCAGGTCAAGTGCCACCTGCTTCTTGGAGTCCTTTCTGATATCAGCTCAGCCTCCCTTAACTCCTCCAGCAGTTGGCCTCACCCTCTCCATCTCTCTTGCTTGCTTGTTCTCCCTCTCACTTGGACTTTCTCTTCCTCATACTTCATCCAGCCCCATAGAGTAAGTGCTTCCCGGGCGGAGACTTACACCCACCCTCTGCCTCTTGCTGCTCCAAAGCTCTTTGGGGCAATTTCCCTGCCTAGCAATTTTCATCATCCAGAACCCAACCGCAGCACCTGTCTTCCCAGCCAGGTCTCTGCAAGCCTCTTTCAGTCCATTTCCCCTACACACTGAGGATTATCAAAGTATTAAGAAAAAAAAGTACTGAAGCATAACAGCATGTACTACGAGCCTTCTTCAGGCACCTAGGTGGGAAACTGAGTAACCAAGGGGCAAAAATGAATGAAGTGAAAAAAACAACAATAAAAAGGGCAGGGGTTACCTACAAAGAAAGTGAGTGCTTTGCAACCTGAATTTTGTTCTTTACTATTTTATCCAGAATCAGCACTGTCTGTTACATTCATGCTGGGCAGTGAAAAGGGGCATGAAGAACAAAAATAAAATAAAATAAAATAAAATAAGCCTAACCCTTGTCTTGCATACCTTAAAGATCCATGTGCATCATGCTTGCAATACTTGGGCTCTGAATATGACCCTTTAGTCAATTTCCTACATTGCTGCAACTCCACTGTGAGTTATTTTCACTCAGACCACACATGTAATGAATTTAAAACAATGCAATTTAATCACATCATGAAAACACATGATTTTGATTTTATATATATATTTTTTTTATTTTTGTTTCAGGGGTGCATGTCCAGGTTTGTTATATAGGTAAGTTGCATGTTACAGGGGTTTGGTGGCAGGAGATTCCACTCTTTCGGCTTCCCTGGGCCACGTTGGAAGAGGAAGAATTGTCTTGGGCCACACATAAAATACACTAACACTAATGAAAACTGATAAGAAAAAAAAAAATCTTGAAAAAAAATCTCACAATGTTTTAAGAAAGCTGATGAATTTGTGTTGGGCCACATTCAAATCTGTCCTGGGCGACATGCAGCCTGCAGGCTGCAGGTTGGACAAGCTTGGTTCCAGGTTATTTTGCCACTAGGTAATAAGCAAATACCCAGTAGACAGTTTTTCAGTCCTTACCCTCCTCCCACCCTCCACCCTCCTAAGCCTCAGTATCTATTGTTCCTTTCTTTGAAAGCACATGATTTTTATACATTCCTTTCTCTCCAAAAGAAGTGTCCTCACCATGGGTGTTTCAAATCCTTTCTTAGCCAGAGAAACACTGGTCACACTTTAAATTAAGTGTCATGAGCAAGGATTTAATTTAGAGCTAATGAGACAGTTATTATATGTTAAATACTATATGGTTATTAAAAGCATATTTATTGAGGTTTAACAAGTATGTCAAGATAATACTGCATAAACAGCAGGAACGGTTAACAGGATGCAGTTACAGATTTTTACATCAGGCAATGTATCTTGTGCATGGATATACTTTATATTAGACCATTAAAGAAATCATGGAGAACCTCAAAGGGCCTCCACCTGGGAGGGCTAAAGGGACAGTGAATTTGTGTACTGTTCACTTACCCTTAGAGATCTAGGATCAGTTCCTCTTTGAGATGGGCATGAAAAATGAGCTTGAGGGGCTTCGTGCATCCTTATTTGTGCTCTGTGCAAAGCCAAATGTACCATTTGACATGACAGATGAAGGCCATTTAGGAAAGCTCACTGGGATGGGGGGAAAAGAGTTTAGGAGGAATCACTTGGAATAAGTCAGAGGGAGGGGACTCGTGAGGACTTAAGCCAGGTTTCTGATACTTACTAATACTCATTTTGCTTGAAAACTTAAAAATATATGTGTGTGTGTGTGTGTGTGTGTGTGTGTGTGTCCATGTATACATTCATGCAGTAATACCATACACATGGCACTTAGGATAGGAGACAATCACCCCAAAGTTGTGTTTGAGGACATTCCTCTTCTATGCCATATACCAAGTGTGATGTTCTCGAAACTTGCTGCTTTGGAGAAAATGGGCTGGAAGGAAGGCGCCTTCTCACCTTACCACCCAGCCTCCCCCAGTTGAAGGGGCAGGGATCCAGCAAAGCCTGTGTTTATGGCCCCGTGGGCTGACACTATGGCAATGCCCCGACCTGGTGGCGCCCATTCAGCAGGATGACTTCACAGGAGGGTCAGGCCAGGGGACTTCAGATGGGCCATGAGTAAGAAGACCAGCAAAAACTAATATCCCTAACAGTTAGCAAACACGTTGAAGGAAATTATTCATAAATATTTGAAGAGCAATGAGGTCCGAGTTTTGTGCAAGCCAGCTGCTGGTCTCCAGGGTTCCTCCAGTGTGTCAGCCCCCTTTTGAAGAGAGTCAAGGTTCTGCTCAGATGCCAAGCCCCAACTTCCCTCAACTGCCTTTTACACAGAAAGTGCCTGGATGCTTCAGTGCTGTTATGCAGATATGCAGCAACCAATGAGGTGGTGACCTACAAAAGATATATATGCAGAATCTTCAGCTGTCTTTAGATCCATGTTTGAAATTCTTTCCTCTCCTCTCTGAGATGTGTGTGTGTGTGTGTGTGTGTGCACGTCTGTGTTTGTGTGAGAGAGAGGTGGGGAAGAGGATATATAATCATCACGTCAGCACAATGAACAGACCCAATTGCATGAGGATAATTATGTTTTACAGTTTTGTTAAACACAAGAAAGTATTTTCTCAGGCCATTTAATTGAAACAACATCATGGGTTATACCTTCATTGTAATAAAACTCCACTGTGTGTCCAACCGCCAGGGGATTTATTAACTTGCTCCAAGCTCTGAGAATCAGCAGGCAGGGTCAGACGCGGCTAGTGATGATGACATCATCGGTTTTGGCAGCTCTTTTCAACTGGTGTTGAGTGAGGTAATGTCCCCAAAATTAAAACTGACAGCAAGATTAATGATGATAGATTCACTGACTTTTTTCATGATTTAAATTGGTGTTCTGTTTCTTCCATTCTGGAAGGCCAAGTGAGCTTCATGCCATTAGCTTGGCGTATCAGCAAAGCCAGATAACAGGAGCCCCTTCCCCCCGACCTCTGCCCGGGGACAGGCTGGGACTTCTGGGTTAGAAGTGATTTAGAGATGGGGCCAATGGAAGACACACCCTTGTGTCTTTTGTGGAGGTTAGGACAATAAGATATGCTGCCTTCATCAGACCAGCACATATATGTGGATTCATTATTCGGTACAGGAAAGGTTATGTGCTCAGTGGGGGGTCGCTGTGTGCAAGGAATACCTCATCAAGTCTTGCTTTACTGAGTCAGAATTTGCAATCCCTTGAACTGGAGCTGGGCTGATCTTGCCCTTTTACTTTCCACCATGAAAAGGTTTGCTGAGAATGTTAGAAGCCTAAAGAAAGTTCTGGGGCAGAAGATTGTAAGATATTTAATCTGCATGAAAAAGATTCATTTCATCAATTGTCTTAGAGACTCTGGTGTCTGACAAACACTATCACCTTGACTAGCTAATTATTATACCCCCACTCCACCGTAAATTTCTTCAGGAAGGGAGTAACTGTTTTCATCTTTGTTATTCTAACAATCATCACAGCAGTGTATAGCAGGCACTCGAAGACATTTGCTGAACATATATGTTCCTTATAGCAGATCTTTTCAGGACTTCTCATAAGAAATGTAGTCTAACTGGCTTTATAGAGTTACTTTCAAATAATGAAAATGCTTTTCTTTGAAAACATGACTGAGTTTGTCATATTCACTAGTCCATGTGGATATGTCTCACTGGTCTGAAAGAATGTGGTTTACTGTTGGGGAAAAAGAGAATTTAAACATACGAAGAAAAAACCACAATGACATATGAGTATATGATAAATAACCACACTGCAGAATGGCAGAACTGGGGAAAGTCCTTGGTATTTTTTATTATGCGTGTGAGATTGTCTTCAAAACTGAAATCTGTCCATAGATTCAATGATTATCTTATAGTCATTGATAGAGTTGAATTAGAGTTGATTTTGTTGGAAGTAGGTAGCAGCTGGGGAGGAAACATCTTTCTTGGGAGAAGGGATTCAGGGTTCACTTGGCAGCGGGCAAGGATGCAAGAATTTCCTGGAAGTCTTTTTGGTAAGTCCTATCTATAATTAGAAAATTTGCTAGGCTACAGAGTCAGGAGACATTGGAGCTAGTCCTTGTCCCACACCTAACTAGCTGAGAGATTTATAGTAAGTCCCTCCCCTTCCCTGGGCCTGTTTCTCCACTGGTAAGGTGAGCGCCTGGAGGACACAGCATAAAGGCCCTCTGCAGGTCATTCTCTGACGCTAAGAGTTTAATTGCTTTTCGGAGGGGCACACCAAGACAGATCAAGTAGACAACTCCTTATTCCAGCTATTCAAAGTCAGATCCCTACACCCCTAAAGTTTATGGCATTGGTTGGGATAAGGGGATGGAGTTTCTTCCCCCTTGTTCTTTTGGCAACGTGAACTCCAAACATTTTGCTTGCAAGCAGGTTCCAACACTTCCCCAAGGCCCTCCCAGCTCCTCACACAAACTTCTTTTGCTGCATTTTCCCATATTTGCCATATACCTCCTTTCCCACACACACAGTTCCCTTCATACCAAATATCAAATTGTGGAGGGAGAGTTTGGAAGGACTGCTAAGTTTGATGGCAAGTACAGGGGATGAAATCCTACTAATGTCCCTCTTGTCTCTGTCTGTGGCATTTCTTTTTGGAAAAAAATGACTATATTTGATACCTTTTGGAATGTTTATCGGGTTCGTAATGGTCCCCTTCACTAGAAACTGTTCACTCTGACACACAGGGTGAGGCTGGAGCCCGGGCCAGCAACCCTAAATGACTCCTACCCCTCGGGCCATGGCTAATCAGAACACAATGGACACCTGTGCCATGCTGGGAAGTTGGAATATTCTCATGGTTAAGAGATTGGATTCTTGCCCACCTGCAATGCAATGGTTTCACACATAACAGCCCTAACTTTTCTTCCTACTTCTCCTTAAGTGGGCAAGATAAAGAGAAGTGAATACAGGCAACTTAGCATCATGTGCCATGGAGAGAGGTGACACATGAAGCATAAGTGTCAGCTCAGGGAGACAGGCTTTCAGGGACCTTGGGACAGGAGGATGAAATGCTGTCCCAGGACACCTGGACACTAGCTATGCTTTCTCCACCCAACCCTAAGATGATAAAGCAGCCTTGCTGAGGAGTTTGGCTCACCAACCAAGAGAGCTCATCTTCTCTAAACAGTTCCTTGTTCCAGAGATCCTCAGCCTGGATGTGCATTAAAATCACTTGGGAAACTTTCTAAAATGTGAAAGCCTGAGTTCCTACTCCAGAGGTTCTGATCCAATTAGTCTGGGAGAGGAAGGAGGCATTGGTGTATTTTTAAGGCTCCTCGAGTGATTTTAATATGCAGCTAGAGTTGGGAACCAATCCCTGAATTGAAACACAAGAATGTTAGCTTGAAATCTTCCATGATGCTGATATAAGCCTCGTGGTTAAAGGGTAGTGAGAAGGGGATGGAAAGGGAAGCAGAACTGGATATTCTCTCTTCTAGCAGATCCCTGCATTTTCTGAGAGTGTCAGTGACAGTCAGGTTTCCTGCAGTGGACCGAGGGCGCAGGGAAAAGGCATACCATGATATGTTACCTCTGCCCCTACTCTGTGCAGCCACCTCACTGAGTTTTACATCCCTGACCTAAGTCAGGAAGTGGTCTTTCTCTATGAATCCACAAGCCTATCAACATTCACTCCTCACAGAGAAATGCTAATAAGCAATTACTATGGTATGTCCAAAAATACAGGACACAGGAGCCACTGATCAGAGGCATGAACAAGGAGAAGGTGGTTGGATTTCTCTGCATGGCTCCTGACATTACAATTTTAGTTGGAGTCTTATGAAGCTAAAACTCTGCCCCAGCCTAAGTATAATGATGTGACTTGTAACCAGCAAATCTAGGGCAACTATTTAGGTTTGCCAAGGACTGTGCTAGTTTTAGCAATAAAGTTCCTTGTTGCAGGAAACACCTCAGTCCTGGGGAAACTGAGAGTTGATCTTGTCAGCTCTCCAGTCCTGGCTTGTGCAGGGATGGTCACTGATAGCTCTTCTCAAAGTTAAGAAACACTTCACTGATGGACATGCATGCCCATATGTCAACAGAACATTCTGACCATGCCTATCATGCCTCTGTCCCTAAACACCTGACAAACGAAAGGTGATGTTAGGGTGAGGATAATAAACTTGTTTTGGAGTGGAACCATTCACGGCCAAATAGCTCAGATGAAAGAGTCTATTCTTAAAACTACCCAACCCAACTCGAGCCATTCAGGTCTTCTCTCCAGGTGATTTGGAATTGGGATCTAGAGAGACTGCTTAATTTCTTCCAATGACTGGGGAATAATGAGAGTTTAGGGTCTGTTGGCAGCTGAGTCTTGGGAAGGTGACTGTGGAAGAGAGGAAGTCAGTCTGCAGGGAGAGAAGGAAGAAGAGGCACCCAGGCAGAAATAGAGATGGAAAGAGAAAGAAGCCTGCATGGAGTTCTGTATGGGTCTCTATTTTCTGCTTTCAGACCCTTTCTGATGCCCATCAGGACTTCCATTCTTAGGTTTCATAAGATTCCCTCCACTCCCTTGTACCCTTTAGTTGCAAGGACAGAAAAGACAATCCAAATTGGTTTAAGCAAAAGAAAGTTTACTGTTTCATATATCAGTGAACAATTTGAGGTATATTCAGCCTCAGGTACTGCTTGATCCAGGGCTCAAGCAACAGAACTGTTTCTCTTTCTCCACTGTTGAGCTCTAGTTCTCTAGCAGAGTTTTCTCTTGGTTCTCTGGCAGGCTCACCCCTCACATACAGGAGATAGCTGCCAGAAACTCCCTGCACTATACCCTGTTGGATTTATTCTCAGTAGTAAAGTGAGACCATATTTTCAGGACTGCCAGTAAAAATCTTAGTACTTCTCAATGGCTCAAACTGACCATCCTGAGCCAATACCTGGGGCTTAGGAGAAGATGATACTGGCTGACAGACCTGAATCACATGGCCAGACTCACGTTTGGGAAAAGTTAGCTCTGCTGAAGCCCATGGATTAAGATGGGAAGGGTTGATTTCCCAAAGGACACTGATATATGGTCACCATATGCAAGGTAGAAAGATGCTATGGATAAGAAAATGAGAGGTGCCTTCTACTCTTAATTATTTAAATGCCCCTGATTTTTCTCTTCAGCTAGATTAAATGGGTTTGGTACTTACAATTAAAAATAATTCTAATAGGCAGGTGTTCTAAGATGGCCAAATAGGAATAGCTCTGGTCTGCAGCTCCCAGCCAGATCAACGCAGAAGACGGGCGATTTCTGCATTTCCAACTGAGGTACCTGGTTCATCTCACTGGCACTGGTTGGACAGTAGGTGCAGCCCATGGAGGGCGAGCTGAAGCAAGGCAGGGCATTACCTTACCCAGGAAGTGCAAGGGGTTGGGGGATTTCCATTTCCTAGCCAAGGGAAGCCGTGACAGGTTACCTGGAAAAAGGGGATACTCCTGCTCAAATACTGTGCTATTCCCAAGGTCTTAGCAACCAGCAGATAAGGCAATTCTCTTCTGTGCCTGACTCAGCAGCTCCCACGCCCACGGAGCCTTGCTCACTGCTAGTGCAGCAGTCTGAGATTGGTCTGTGAGACCACAGCCTGGTTGGAGGAGGGGCATCCGCCATTGCTAAGGCTTGAGTAGGTAAACAAAGCAGCCCAGGAGCACTAACTGTGTGGAACCCACTGCAGCTCAACAAGGCCTACTGCATCTAGACTGCACCTCTGTGGGCAGGGCATAGCTGAACAAAACACAGCAGGCAACTTCTGCAGACTTAAACGTCCCTGCCTGACAGCTCTGAAGAGAGCAGCGGTTCTCCCAGCATGGCGTTTGAGCTCCAAGAATGGACAGACTGCCTCCTCAAGTGGGTCCCTGACCCCTGTGTAGCCTGACAGGGAGACACCTCCCAGTAGGGGCTGACAGACACTTCATATAGGCGGGTGCCCCTCTGGGACAAAGCTTCCAGAGGAAGGATCAGGCAGCAATATTTGCTGTTCTGCAGCATCTGCTGGCAATACCCAGGCAAACAGGGTCTGGAGTGGACCTCCAGCAAACTCCAACAGACCTGCAGCTGAGGG
>NW_012108363.1:5164007-5165197 GCF_000951045.1 Mandrillus leucophaeus
CAATACAGGAACACCCAGATTCATAAAGCAAGTACATAGAGACCTACAAAGAGACTTAGACTCCCACACAATAATAATGAGAGACTTTAACACCCCACTCTCAATATTAGATCAACAAGACAGAAGGTTAACAAGGATATCCAGGACCTGAACTCAGCTCTTCAACAAGCAGACCTAATAGACATCTACAGAACTCTCCACCCCAAATCAACAGAATATACATTCTTCCTAGCACCACATCACACTTATTCTAAAATTGACCACATAATTGGAAGCACTCCTCAGCAAATGTAAAAGAACAGAAATCACAACAAACTCTCAGACCACAATGCAATCAAATTAGAACTCAGGATTAAGAAACTCACTCAAAACTGCACAACTACATGGAAACTGAAGAACTTGCTCCTGAATGACTACTGGGTAAATAACAAAATGAAGGCAGAAATAAAGATATTCTTTGATACCAATGAGAACAAAGACACAGTGTACCAGAATCTCTGGGACACATTTAAAGCAGTGGGTAGAGGGAAATTTATAGCACTAAATGCCCACAAGAGAAAGCAAGAAAGATCTAAAATCAACAGCCTAACATCACAATTAAAAGAACTACAGAAGCAAGAGCAAACAAATTCAAAAGGTAGCAGAAGGCAAGAAATAACTAAGATCAGAGAAGAACTGAAAGAGATAGAGACACAAAAATCCCTTCCAAAAATCAGAGAATCTAGGAGCTCATTTTTTGAAAAGATCAGCAAAATTGATTGACTGCTAGCAAGACTAATAACGAAAAAAGAAAGAAGAATCAAATAGATGCAATAAAATGACAAAGGGGATATCACCACTGATCCCACAGAAATACAAACTACCATCAGAGAATACTATAAACACCTCTATGCGAATAAACTGGAAAATCTAGAAGAAATGGATACATTCCTGGACACATACACTCTCCCAAGACTAAACAAGGAAGATGTTGAATTGCTGAATAGACCAATAACAGGCTCTGAAATTGAGACAATAATTAATAGCCTACCAATCAAAAAAAGCCCGGGACCAGATGGATTCACAGCCAAATTCTACCAGAGGTACAAAGAGAAGCTGGTACCATTCCTTCTGAAACTATTCCAATCCATAGAAAAAGAGGGAATCCTCCCTAACTCATTTTATGAAGCCAACATCATCCTGATACCAAA
>NW_012108363.1:5170482-5171917 GCF_000951045.1 Mandrillus leucophaeus
GGATGCCCTCTCTCACCACTCCTATTCAACATAGTGTTGGAAGTTCTGGCTAGGGCAATCAGGCAAGAGAAAGAAATAAAGGATATTCAATTAGGAAATGAGGAAGTCAAATTGTCCCTGTTTGCAGATGACATGATTGTATATTTAGAAAACCCCATCGTCTAAGCCCCAAATCTCCTTAAGTTGATAAGCAACTTCAGCAAAGTCTCAGGATACAAAATCAATGTACAAAAATCACAAGCATTCCTATACACTATTAACAGACAAACAGAGAGCCAAATCATGAGTGAACTCCCATTTACAATAGCTTCAAAGAGAATAAAATACCTAGGAATCCAACTTACAAGGGATGTGAAGGATCTCTTCAAGGAGAATACAAACCACTGCTCAACGAAATAAAAGAGGACACAAACAAATGGAAGAATATTCCATGCTCATGGATAGGAAGAATCAATATTATGAAAATGGTCATACTGCCCAAAGTAATTTATAGATTCAATGCCATCTCCATTAAGCTACCAATGACTTTCTTCACAGAATTGGAAAAAACTAAAGTTCATATGGAACCAAAAAAGAGCCTGCATTGCCAAGACAATCCTAAGTCAAAAGAACAAAGCCGGAAGCATCACGCTACCTGACTTCAAACTATACTACAAGGCTACAGTAAAAAACAGCATGGTACTGGTACCAAAACAGATATATAGACCATTGGAACAGAACAGAGGCCTCAGTAATGACACCACACATCTACAACCATCTGATCTTTGACAAACCTGACAAAAACAAGCAATGGGGAAAGGATTCCCTATTTAATAAATTGTACTGGGAAAACTGGCTAGCCATATGTAGAAAGTTGAAACTGGATCCCTTCCTTATACCTTACACAAAAATTAATTCAAGATGAACTAAAGACTTAAATGTTAGACCTAAAACCATAAACACCCTAGAAGAAAACTTAGGCAATACCATTCAGGACATAGGCATGGGCAAGGACTTCATGACTAAAACACAAAAACAATGGAACAAAAGCCAAAATAGACAAATGGGATCTAATTAAACTAAACAGCTTCTGCACGGCAAAAGAAACTACCATCAGAGTGAACAAGCAACCTACAGAATGGGAGAAAAATTTTGCAATCTACCCATCTGACAAAGGGCTAATATTCAGAATCTACAAAGAACTCAAACAAATTTACAACAAAAAAAGAAACACCATCAAAGACTGGGTGAAGGATATGAACAGACACTTCTCAAAAGAAGACATCTATGCAGCCAACAGACACATGAAAAAATGCTCATCATCACTGGTCATCAGAGAAATGCAAATCAAAACTGCAATGAGATACCATCTCACACCAGTTAGAATGGCAATCGTTAAAAAGGTCAGGAAACAACAGGTGCTGGAGAGGATGTGGAGAAATAGGAACACTTTTAC
>NW_012108363.1:5172192-5257820 GCF_000951045.1 Mandrillus leucophaeus
ACTATAAAGACACACGCACATGTATGTTTATTGCAGCTCTATTCACAATAGCAAAGACTTGGAACCAACCCAAATGTCCATCAATGACAGACTGGATTAAGAAAATGTGGCACATATACACCATGGAATACTATGCAACCATAAACAAGGATAAATTCGTGTCCTTTGCAGGGACATGGATGAAGCTGGAAACCATCATTCTCAGCAAACTATCACAAGGACAGAAAACCAAACACTGCACTTTATGTTCTCACTCATAGGTGAGAACTGAACAATGAGATCACTTGGACGCAGGGCGGGGAACATCACACACTGGGACCTGTCAGGGTCTGGGGTTCTGGGGGAGGGATAGCATTAGGAGAAACACCTAATGTAAATGATTAGTTGATGGGTGCAGCAAACCAACATGGCACACATATACCAAACCTGCATATTGTGCACATGTACCCTGGAACTTAAAGTATAATAATAATAATAATTCTAACAATTACAATAATATGGCTCCCAGTCACAAAATAACATGTCAGAAATCTTCTCCCCTGCAGTTTCACATGCTCCTGTCATGAGAGCAGACACCAGTCTCACAGCCATATTGGTATTTTGTCCAAACAGAGGATAAAGCCCCATTCAGTTGCAGTAAGTTTGAGTATTTACTTGAACTTTTAAACCGGGCAAAAATGACAATATTATGAAAAGACAGGTTTTTTTTCAAAAATTCTTGTTGAGTAAATAGAAAAGCCATATATTTGTCCAGAGTATTGATCAGACTTCTCTAGTGCCAGCCAAAACCTAAAAGTCTGAGACTTTTTGAGAATAACTACTTAATTTATAACAGTAATCATAATACAAAGCATTAGCAACATAGGAAAATGAATCTCTTCAATATTGCAAGCCTCAGAGGTTGTGTTTGTTTGCTTTGCCTTTATAAAAAAACCTAACCTGTCCTTCTGGCCCTGTTATCACTGGGTTTGATCTGAGAAAAGCCAAGGAGTACTCAAACCAATCCATAAAAATAAGAAAGCACAAAGGAGAAGTATAAATTAGGTCTCTTATTCCACTTGTCAGTCTATGACCCTCAATGCCATGACTCCCCACTGTCTATAGAAACTTGAACTTCATGTCCAACAGTCTAACGCCAAGGTCAACTTTCAGAATTCACTTCCACCCTGCACTGTCAGCACGCACACTTCTCTCAGGGACACAGACTAACTCACCAATCTTGACACCAATTTGGTGGTTCCTGGACTCTGTGCCTTTTTTTCACATTGTCTACTTCTTTTTGGTATATCACTCTCTACTTGTGTTGATAATATTCCTCCTCCAGGCTCTACTTGTGTTGATAATATTCCTCCTCCACAGCCCAACTCCAATTCTCCTCTGCCATTGAGTCCTCTTCAGACTCTTGTTTGGAATTAATTCATCTCCCTACTTAAAAGCCTTCAATGGTTTCCCATTGAATGGAGGAGAAAATTTTGCATCCTTTTGCCTTATGATCTGCCTGGCTATCTTCCCTATCTCATCCCAAGCCATGATGACCCAGCCACCCTGGATCTTCTTCATTTTCCAGGATTTCCCTAGAGTATTCCAGTCATACATCCCTTCCACTCTGTATTTCCACTGCTTGGAAGGCTCTTCCCTTGGCTTTTCTGGAAGCTGCCTCCTTGGCAACTGTTAGGTCTCAACTGAAATGTTACTTCTCCAGAGGTCCTTCCCTGTCACCCAGTAGAGCTATACATCTGCCCTACTCTAGTACTGTTACTGTCTACTATTAAGATGTGTTCTCTATCTTCACACACTTTTTCTGAATGTGTAATTGCATATTTATGTGTTTAATTGTCTAATGTTTCTCTTTCCCACAAAAAGCGTAATTTTCAAGAGGTCATGAACTGAATATATCTCACTGACACAACTGTAGATCTCACATTTAACATGATGCCTCATGTTGGAGAAATTCAACAAATATTTTTTGAGCAAATGAATATATCACTTCTTCCTCTACACATTTATAACATAGTTGGATCATAAGCTGCCATATATTGCAGATGTTGACATTAGTCTTGTATCTCATACTAGATTACAAGTTTCTTTATAGCAAAGGATCATGAATAAATGAGATAATACTTGCAAAGCACCAGGCGTAATGTAAGTCCTCAATAAGCTTTTGCTCTCATAAGGTTGAACATCAGAGACTATGTGGAGGTGGACAGTCTTGGATTTTCATAAAATTTCACCTATTCCCAGCTCTATAATTTCGGCCAAAGTTGTTCAGTTTCTCTGGGCCTATGTATTAGTCCATTCTCACATTGCTATAAAGAAATACCTGAGGCTGGGTAATTTATAAAGAAAAGAGGTATAATTCTCACAGGTTCTGCAAGCTATGCGGAAAACATAATACTGACAGCTGCTCAGCCTCTGAGGATGTCTCAGGGGACTTACTATCATGGCAGAAGGCAAAGGGGAAATAGGCCCTCTTACAAGGCAAGAGCAGTGGGGACAAAGAGAAGGGGAAGGTGCTAGACATGTTTAAACAGCCAGATCTTATGAGAACAGCACCAAAGGGATGGTTCTAAACCATTCATGAAAGATTCACCCCCATGATCCAATCACCTCCCACCAGACCCCCTCCAACACTGGGATTACAATTCAACATGAGATTTAGGTGGGGACACAGATCCAAACCATATCAGCCTGTCTCCTCATTTGTAGATTGTTAATGATGGTACCTACTGTACTGGGTGGTTGTGAGAATGGTATTAGCTAATGCAGGTCAACTGCTCAGCACAATGTCTGGAAAGTAAAAAGTGTCCAATATGGTGGCTATTACTATTACATTATTCATACCAAGAAAGAGAAAAGCTGAGCAAGACATCCAGGAGCTGATCTAGTACTGTCAGCTAGGCCTTGATGTTCCCTTTTGGAATGTAAGGAATTTCAAAGAGCATCAACCTCAGACATGGTCACTCTGTGACCACGATGGAGTGAGACAAAAACAAGACCATTCCATAATATTGTCTGAACACAGAAAAACTTCAGCATTTTCCAAACTGCAAAAATGCTCAATCTCCCCTCCTTCCTGGCTAATGTGAATGATTGCTACTTCTTAATCAATTACAGCCTTAGAACTGTTCTGGCATTCCCTTCTTCTATATAAGACTGATTTAGATACTCAACCTCCATCTAGTCTCTCCCTCTAAGTAAGATTTCTTTAGATACTGAATCATAGGATTATTCCTACTTCCTGACAGCACCAATTCAGAGGAAAACTGCTTCCTTAAACTCTCTCCCAAATCACCTAACACAAGCTTGTGCCCTACAACAAGTCCTTTCTAACACTCTCTTACTGAGATGGCTTATAATTCCTCATGGTGTGCATTCTCTCTTACTGAAATTAGTAACAAACCCAACTTGTTCCACAACAGTATTTTCCTGGTGGTCCTTGGCTGAAGGGCATTGATCATAGTCATAAGAGGAACAATATCCATCATTTATTGAGCATTTACCAGGGCCTCTTCTAAGCAATTTACATGTGTTAATTTACTCAATTCTTCAGTCAACTTTAGAATGTAGGCAAGAAGAACTAAGCTAGGCAGAGGTTTAAAACTTTGCTGAAGTTAGACAGTTAATGAGTGATGAAGCTGGGTTACCAACCAAAGCATTTGGGTCCTTACTCATCACTCCTTACTGCGCCTTCCTCGGTCCTATCACCTTGCTTTGAACAAAGAGATCGCTTCAAGTTTATAAAGATCTGAAGGCACCACAATATGAAAGGCATGGGGCAGAACTCAGCAGCATGCCAAAGACTTCCTTCAACATGTATCACTGGCAATTTCCTTAACAGCATATGGAGGCTGCAAAGAAGTATACATCATAGTCCCTGACCTCAAGGAACTTATGAGCCAATTGAAGAGACAGGACTTAAATGCACAAAAGTTTCAATAACAATACAAGCTGCAATATGAGAGACACATTAAGAGAGAAGAATGCATGATTCAGTGTCAAATGAGGTGTGCAGATGGCATTGGAAGGGAGCTCGCTGTGGGCTACATGCTCAGCCCACACACTCTAACCCAACTCAAAACCACAGACAGGAAATCAGACAGGAGAGCTGCATTGTCAGGAAGAGACAGAAAGGAAAAGAATAAAATCTTAATGGAAAGAAATCTATTAAAATTATATTTGCAGGATATGTGGCTAGATGGCTTTTAAATTTTACTTTTTGGTAATTTTTTGTTGAGGAATTATAACCTAGTCTCTGAAAGGGAGTCATGTGGTTATGTCCAAGGGACTCCACATCAGAAACTTTCTGAGAACACACAAACAATACAAAGTTGCCTTCTCTTCAGGCAAAGCTGAGCCCTGGCCTGACCCCATCTAGCCTCTCATCTTTGGATCATGTCATTGCATTCTGGTGTCATAGAAAACGTTCATGACAACTCCAGACACAACATTACAGAAGCATTCTCGGCCACTGAGGGCCATATTAAGATACCTTATTTCTATAAGGAGATAATCAAGCTCTTAGAGTGTCTTACAAAGATTCATGGAGTCTTCCAACACTTTTAGACTGGAAGAGATAAAGTACCTCTCTTGAATGATTTAGTAAGTGTGTTTGAGCAAGGGCTTTGATATCAACTTGGGCAATAACATTAGGCAAGTTATGTAACCTCTTTATCTGCAAGTAGAGTTAATGACAATAACCAACTCATGAGATGATTGTAGGGTTAAGTGGCATAATGCTTTCGAAGGGCTAAAGGTATCCAGCACATGGAGTACCTTCTCAGAACATGTTAGTAATCAATTGTTGTTATTCTCCATATCCATATTGTCCTCAAGGACTTGGAGAAATGCAAAAGAAGCATGAGACATGTTCTTTCTGGATACTTCCAAAGACTCTAAATTGGGAATTTACCCATCCTGATTGGGCAAGTAACTCAGTTCATGGATACAGAACCCCGAGAAACATCCAGTGCATCATGGGCTCTCAATGGGTGTTATTTTTTATCATCATCATCATCTTCATCATCACTACCATCTTCATCATTAAGTATATCCTAGACTTTGCCTTTTACTTCCAGAGATTCAAGCTCAATGATCTCTAACATGTCCCAGGCAGCTGAACTTTCCAAGACTTAATTTTAGAACATGTGCTCTGTTGGCAAAGACAAAGCTTTGACCCCATTCTAAAGTACTAGATGGTGATGGTGTACACTGCCAGCCACTCCTGTCTTAGGACAAATCGTCCATATTTACAGGTTTGCCAGCTGAGGTCATGGGTCTAGTCCTTGGTGAGGAGAAGGAGGAGGAGATGGAGAGAAAGAAAAAAGAGAAAGAAGGAGAGGGAGAAAGGCATGCTACCAGCGCCTGTTGGGATTGAAATCACAGTTGCATCCTGGCTTAGTGATTTGGGGCAAAATACTTCACTGCACTTTTCACATCCAGAGGCAGTGCTAGTGCCTTTTTTCTAGGGATGATTGAACTTTAAAAGGAAGAATACATCTATGAGTACAGTGCCTAGCACATATTATATTCTCAATAAACTGCAGCCAGGTTATCATTACAGATGTTCTCTGTCCTACAAGCAAAAGAACTGATCAGAGACCACATCAGGATAGCATTATACTAGCTAAGAGGTCTCACATTATTCTTGTATCCTCTTTCTTTTTCTAAAAATTTAATATTGAGTTAAGACTGTTGGGGAGAGTACAACTACGTTCTGTTTCAGGTTTGAATGTGAAGACCATACAAGTGCAGTGGAAAGGGTTTTGGACAAATTTAACAGACTTGTATTCTAGTGCTGACACCATTTGCTTTCACTTCTGGGTCTCAACCTGTGAAATTATTATTGGAGGTTAAGACTATACTAGATTATATATAAAGATCCCTCCAGTCATTCTCCCCTAGGATTCTAATTCCTTAAACCAGTACTTAATAAGGAGTGCCTCATGTGAGATTATTGGGTCTCTTGTGAAAAAAATGGGTATTCCTGGATTCCCACCTGAGTTTACAGGAATCAAAATCTTTAAGCCCCTGGTGGGGACAACGGCTTAAGGGCAGGAACACACATACACACACACACACACACACACACATAGATGTAGATATAGATATAGATATAGATGGAATTTTACTCTTGTTGCCCAGACTGGAGTGTATGGCGCCAACTCGGCTCACCACAACCTGTGCCTCCCCGGTTCAAGTGATTCTCCTGCCTCAGCCTCCCGAGTAGCTGGGATTACAGGCATGCACCATCACACCCAGCTAATTTTTGTATTTTTTAGTAGAGACAGAGTTTCTCCGTGTTGGTCAGGCTGGTCTTGAACTCCCAACCTCAGGTGATCCACCTACCTTGGCCTCCCAGAGTGCTAGGATTACAGGCATGAGCCACCACGCCCGGCCCAGGAACGTATATTTTAGTGACCTTCTCAGAGATATACCACTCCGAACTGCAGAGGAGACAGACATTGAGGTAGTGATAGAAACAAGAGAAGCGAAATAGTAAATAAGAGGGAAGTCCATTCCTGCTCAGGTAGATCACTGTGAATTGAACCACATATAGAACATGCTGGGCACTTAACCCATTAAGATTGCTGAAGATGCCAAGAAGAAATATTTATAGGCACTTTTTAACATAGTCTATAAAAGAGGAGGTTGATTCAAACATAAATTACCTACCACATCATTCTTTAACCTCTAAATCTTTCTCTAATGACTTGAAAGGCAGCTTATTAAAGCAAAGTGCATGTTGAAGTACTAGATATACACTGGTTAGTTTATAAACATCTAGAGAAACAGAAGTTACTAAAACTGGCAGGTTTGCTAATAAAAAGAAAACAGCAAAAAACAAATTTTAAGAAATTTTCAGTCTGGCCAAAATGACTTAAATACTGTGGGATGTGATTTTCTCTCTTTATCTCAGATCTACCTTCTCCTGAGTTGGCTCCATTTTCTGGATAAATCTTTCCATGTAGTAGCAAAATGGCAGCCAGGAGCCCCAAGGATACATCATATCCTGTCAGCAATCCCAGAGCAACTTGGGAAGACCAGGTGCCTCTATTCAGGCTGTTTTAGTATCTTGGAGTAAGCTCTCATTGGACTAGCTTGAGTCATGTGGTTGCCACTAAGCCAATCATAGTGGCCTGAGGATTGTCCTATGGTGATTGGCAGCTTATGTTACATGGCTACTCCTAGAACTGGGGTGTAGGGTTCACCACACTCAAAACACACAGACTGAGAATTGGTTTCTCTGGACAAAAACAGGGTGATGTTACTAGGAAAAGTAACATATGGTGGTCAGGCAAATCAACAGATGTCCCTTGCAACATCTTAAAGTAGCAAATATCTCTTATGGGCTGAGTACACATTGTTTTTTAACTGTGTGGTAAATTATGCCTCACACAGTATATTTTCTTATTTGCTTTTTTTTTTTTTTTTTCTGTGTGTATGATCCTGCATGCATTTGTCACACACACAAACACACTGTCTTAACAGCCAGGGGAAATTAGATGACATTTAGTGATGGAAAAAATGAGCACAGTTTTGATCATTGTTTAATTTAGTAAAAGAACAGCTCCACCTAAGATTCTTCCTGCCGATTGCCAACAGTGACAAAGTAGTTGGAGATATTGCAAATGTGCTTCTGAGACCTTCTGCAGCTGTTGCAGAAGTGGGACTGAAACCAAGCTCAGGGAGGGTAATCACCAGGAAAACATTTTCTATGTCTCTTTAGAATTCTTCCAAGAGAAATCTTTGGATTTGTTCACCTCTGAATTCCCATTACCCAACATAATGGTTAGCACAGAATGGATACTCAATAAATATTTATTGAATGAATGCATGAATTAATCAATGAATGGTTTCATTTTTAGAACTGGGTTTTAGTCAGAAACAGATTTTCAAAATTACTTAATTTGTGGAGCTATTTTATGAAACAGTATGGTCCTTTCTAAAACATAAAAATGTTTTTAGAAATATACATTCGTTTCTGCCCCCTTTTCATCATTTACAAAGGAATAAACCCAATTTTGGTATTTAACAGAACAAAATAGCCAGGAAATGGTAGAATATTTTTATTCACAGACTGAATTGTATAGGATTTCCAGATGCTCAAAAGCCTGGCACTATTCAATGTTTCCTACAGTGTAGGAGGGCAAAGGCAATGAAATATAAAACTCAAGAGTGAGAGTTACTTTGACTTTAATTAGTTATACATTCTATAAAGAATTGGTTTAAAATTTGCCTAACAATTAAAACCTATCAAGAAAGATATACAGAAAATAGAACTGAATTAAATTTCAGAACATTCTATCAGTTTTCAGATATAGAGTATCAAGAGCTGCATCTATACCTCTATATCAGAATTCTAGATGGAGGAAACTAAACTGAAAAAATATCAAACACCATTTCCAACCAGGGTGTATCCAATTGCATCAGAGTTAGAAAGGGTGAATCACAAAATATCTAAACTCTTCTCAAAATTATTTATTTTTGTTTTTGTTTTAAAAAGGAGGCCTAGACCATGAGCCACTAAGTTATGAAACCAAACTAAGTTATTTATAGCTGTATAACAAACTACCCCGAAACTGAGTGGCATAAAGCAACCACTACTTTATTATGCTTGCAAATATTGTGGGTCAGGAACTCAGACAAGACATGATGGAGATGGCTTATCTCCGTTTCATAATGTCCAGGACCTCAGCTGGCTGGGATAATTCAGCTGAGGGTCCCTAAAACAACTTAGGGCTGAAATCATCTGGAAGCTTCCTCATTCACATGTCAAGGCCTAGGCTGGCATGATGTGAAGGCTGACCTTCAGCTAGGACTGATGCCCAGAGACCCTACACATGACCTCTCTGTGTATTTTGGGCTTCCTCACAGCATGGTGGCTTCAAGGTAATCAGACTTCTTACATGTTGACCAGGACTGGGTCATGTGCCGTTGCTGAACCAATCACAGACAAGGGGAATGAGATTACTAGTAACCCAATCAGGCCCACTTCTGGGGCTGGAGATGGAGTCAAGTTTTTCATGGCACAAGTCTTCATGGGGGAGAGGCTGATACCTGAACAAAGTCAGGGTTCCTCTAAGAAAAAGGAAGGAGGAATGGATAGTGGGTGGGTATCAACAGTGTCTGCTACCCTCTTCTCTGGTCTGCTGAAATGATTCCAGCTGTTTTCTGTTTGCTTCATGTGATGGTAATTTCCTCATTTTATTTCCCTCTAAGCTCTGAGGAATGTGGCTTTCTAAGATGGTAAAACTCATCTCAGATATGAAGTAAACTATTAATCACTGGGATGAAACATTCTGGAGAAGGTGAATACTATTGGTTTAAGAGAACCAGACAAGCCAGTGCAAATATTTCTCAAAGTTTATTCTGTAGACAATTTTGTGTGTGTGTGTGTGTGTGTGTGTGTGTGTGTGTGTGTGTGTGTGTGTGTGTAGGGGAGGAGGTAGATGAAGTGGGAGAGAAGATTCCACTGTCTAAAAAAAAGAAAGACTAAAAATGCTTCATACTCTTTTCCTGTCTTGTAGAGTCACAGTGTGAATGAACATATTTAAAGCCCTGAGAAGTCCTGCAGCAGAGCAATCTGTTGTTTAAACCAGTGTCCCTAACCTCTTTTAGCTTGGAGCACTTCTGAGCATATCTATTAAAACCCTGCAGAGCACGTATGCTATCACTTCTTGAGACATACTGATAATATCCTCTCCTGATTTATGACATAAGAATTTTTTTTTTTTTTTGAGACGGAGTCTTGCTCTGTAGCTCAGACTGGAGTGCAGTGGTGCTATCTCGGCTCACTGCAAGCTCCGTCCCCCTGGTTTACACCATTCTCCTGCCTCAGCCTCCCACCTAGCTGGGACTACAGGCGCCTGC
Organism: Mandrillus leucophaeus; assembly: GCF_000951045.1. NCBI lineage: Eukaryota > Metazoa > Chordata > Mammalia > Primates > Cercopithecidae > Mandrillus > Mandrillus leucophaeus. The sequence continues at coordinate 5,182,063 of NW_012108363.1, forward strand.
CACCATGCCTGGCTAATTTTTTGTATTTTTAGTAGAGATGGGGTTTCACTGTGTTAGCCAGGATGGTCTCAATCTCCTGACCTTGTGATCCTCCCGCCTCAGCCTCTCAAAGTGCTGGGATTACAGGCGTAAGCCACCGCGCCCAGCCGTGATATAAGAATTTAATGTTCTTAAGTTAATGCTCTTGTGATTAATATGAGTATTAATTTAAGCACATCAAGAGTATTATAGCTTTAAAATCTTACCAATTAGTTGTTTTTCTTGGAGTTCAATAATCTACATCCAGAATATAAATATGATGTGCGTAAACACACACACACACACACACACACACACACACATCTATATCTGTGTATATATGGAGAACTTTGAAGTCAGCACAGCAGTGGAGTGAGTTTGAGGAAGGTAAATATTCCATCTGTAAGACAGTGGGTTATAGGTGTCTCTAGGACCATCAAATGGAAAGTTGGAACAAATATTTGGATATAGACATATATATCTAGAATTTCAGAGATCCGAGTTTCAGCTCAAAGGTGTGAGAAGGACTCATGAGGAGGCTGGGGATGAGTATGTGAAGAGGTTGAGGAGGGAGGGCAGTATGTTACTCACCCAGTGGAAGTTTTGGAGGGCATAGTGGGAAGGATTAGAAAAGAAAGGTGTTTGGCCAGGTGTAAAGCATGGAACGAGAGCACATGAAAGGACAAATGACAGAAGAGCTAATATGTCTGGAAATGGCCAAGAGCATAAGGGATGTAGGCATGCTGGGTCTAGCTCTCTGCAAGCTTTCTAAGGCAAGGAGGCAGCACATCCTCTGGTGGCAGGTGGGGAACAGAGGTGACTTGTATGGGTACAGGAAGCATTCTTAATTTTGCAGTGCCATACAACCTGCACAAATTGCTCACTAGTGAATGCAGAGGACCTTCGTTGGTCCTGTGTTGGTTGTTGCCTTATGTATCAGTTCTCCCCATTCCAACAGCTTCAATTTCCCTGAAGAATCAACTCCATTCTGACCACCAACATTAGAAGATGTGATTACGACTAAGCCTACGTGAGCAACCCATCTGCCAAGCCGCCATGATTAGTTTAGGTTAAGCAAATAACCTGAGCTGGTCTAAGAACAATTCTCTGGATTTTTCTGAGAACACTGGGACAAAACTACATTCCCATTTCTGTAGCATGTGACTAAGGAAATAGATATGCCAGAAGCTACTAGCAGCAATGTTTTGAATATGAAAAGATCCAGTTTTAGGATTAAGATGTTACAGTAGAAGGTAGACCAGAAAGACAGAGAGAAACAGGAATTCTAGCAGCATGATTTGAGCTGCTGGATCAGTCCTCACCTGAAGCAAGTCCTTACTCTGGACTTTTCATGGTTATGAACTAATAAAGTACATTTATCATTTAGGTTAGATCGAGTCAAAATTTTACTAATTTTAACCAAAAATTAATTGAAGTATGATACAGAGAGACTCCAGTTTTTGGTGGAGTCAGCTGTGTACTGAGCTGATTACACAGGCTGTCAGAAAGACATTCTGGGCTGGAGACTCTGGACATGCAGGATCCTGGGAGTGGTTGATTAGATCCCTTGTCTTGGTTCACTTAGATTATATGTCAATCACTTGCAAAAATTTATGGTCCAAGTAGAATTCTTCAAAAACTATTTGTACAACCGTAATTGGATATCTAATATATTGGTCAGCTTGGTGATGCTTCCAAATCATTCTAATATGAAAGAGTGGTAAGTTCTTAAAAGTCATGATTAGGTGGGGACTCAGCAGCTATAACTGATTGCTGGCATGAGCTATGCTTCCCTCCTGGAGTCATATTCCACATGACACTGATATCAAGTCATCGACATTTATATGAAGTTATTGTCTTATACGAACAGAAATTCACCATTCACTGAAGCAGCAAAATTTAACATCAAAGCTGGCATCATTACATATAACGTATTTCCTTTGTAAAGTAAAAGATGTATTCAGGGAGAACTCTAATTAGGTTAAGAAAACAGTGGGCCATGAAACATTTCTTTCAGGAAAGAGAGGGCAGCGCAAGCACCAGCTCTAACTTTCAATGAATTTAATGCAATAAGCTGTTCTACTAGACAAGGGGTCACAAAATCTGGCCTATGGCCTGTCTTTGTAAATATAATTTTATTAGAACATAACCATGCCCATTCATTTACATATGTTTATAGCTATTTCCATCCTACAACAGCTGAATTGAGTAGTTAGGAAAGAGACTGAATGGCCTGCAAAGACTAAAATATTTACTACCTATCTCTTCATAGAAAAAGCTTGTGGATCCCTACTGTTAGTCTGTGAATGAAGGCAGAACTGTATGATGTTCATCTTTGTATATATTCTTTACTGTATATTCGATGCTTGTTAGATATTAATCATTGTGCTACTGCACTTAACATTTTAAGTCCTAAACAACTCTATGGGGTTAGATCTTCTTCTCTTGGTTCTACAGAAATCAATGAGGCAAAACAATTTTCTTGAGGACTCACAAGCAATAATTCCCAACCTGGAAATCACACCTAGATCTGCCTGTCTGACCCTGTGCTCTTAACCACTGCACTTCCTACACTGTTTCTCCATCCCTTTAAACAGTTCTAGGTTCATAAAATGACTCAATACTGGATGTTGAATTGAAATTGAATCAGAATTACTACTTTAAAATATTTGTTTACCTTAATAAATCATTTACCCACCATGGAATACCATGCTAATTGAATTCACATAAACGGCCTGGGGAAAATTGGCAAGAGGGAAGCAGCTGTTTACAATATGAAGGAGGAGTTTCATTGGCCCTTTTCATACAAACTATCTGCTCCGTTTTGGTCTCCAATAGGAATCATTGACAAATCAATAAAGCTGACCAAAAGAAAGAAAAACAGAATGATTGTTAATAGGATGATATCCTTCTTTATGAAAAAGAGAGTAGAAAAGACCACTATCACTTCAAATGGGATAACTTACCACTTTCGTGCTGCTTTTTGTGCTGGGGTGACTCAAACCAACAAAAAATGCTCTGTGGCAAAAAAAAAAAAAAAAAAAAAAAAAGTGCTCTGCAGCTCAAGGCTTTACACAAGTGAAGGACCTCACTTGCTTCCACTGACTGATGAACAGATGCAATGCTTTTCACCAGTTATTCCCCAGCCTCAGGATGGCTAGGTCATGTGGACTGCTATACCATGGCTTGCTACTGCACCTCTCCCTTCCCACTTTTCTCATTCTGGGCTTTCTCAAATGTGGTTTTTATTTTTATTTACATATTTTTTGAGATGGAGTTTCACTCTTGTTGCCCGGGCTGTAGCCCAATGGCACGATCTCGGCTCACTGCTCCTCCGCCTTCTGGGATCAAGCAATTCTCCTGCCTCAGCCTCCCAAGTAGCTGGGATTAAAGGCACCTGCCACCACGACTAATTTCGTATTCTTAGTAGAAACAGGGTTTCACCATGTTGGCCAGGCTGGTCTTGAAGTCCTGACCTCAGGTGATCCACCTGCCTCAGCCTCCCAAAGTGTTGGGATTACAGGCCTGAGCCACCACGCCTGGCCTTAAATGTAAACTATTGCCTCTACAGACAAAATGCAAAGATGAGATGCAATAGTAATGGAGAGGCACTACTGGATTAACATTTTATTTTTGCATTTGAGAAGACTCCCCTTCCCAAATCATATAAGCAACAAAAAGGTAGCTATTTCTATGGGAAGAATGAAACAAAGTTTTCAGTGCCAGAGACAGCTTTGGATTATAGCTGGCTTATTATTATGGAATATTATTTTTTAGAAAAGTAGAAAGCTCTAGGTTGAAGGCCTCAAACACACTATGAACATTTGTAATGGAAACCCCCATTCTATGTGCACCACAGTCCCATTTCCAGAAAAAAACCTTGTCATGCCAGAAGCCAGAGTTGTTTTCTGTTATTAAGCATGCACTGGGATTATCAGAGGTGACGTGGAGAGTCAGGAGTGCTGCTGGAAGAACATTCTGGGAAGCAGACAGGAAGACAGTTACAGAGGTATGTCTCTGGGGTGTCTTGGTGCCATTGCCAGTGTTTTCATCATCCCAGCTAACATGTGGATTCTTTATCATATTTTTTTCTTATCCAAAAGCAGAAGTTAGCAGTAATGCTATAAAGGTTTCAGTCCTCCACACAACTTTCATTTTAGGGATTCATCTTAGAAACAATTTTCTTTCAGTTGTCATTTTTTTTCCTGGACAACTGCAAATAAGTCTATCTGAGCTTTTCTCATCCGTCTTGGAAAACAAAAACGTTTTTTGACTAACGCAAAAGTTGTAGAAATTACCATTCAGTTATTATTTAACTAAAATTCCCCATCTTCTGTATGCCTCCTCCAATAAGTTCAGCCAGCCTTGATGTCTACTCTTTCCAAATGACTCACAGCCTTTGCTTCTCATACCTTGACTTCTCAAAGTGTTGTTTTTGGATTACCTGCATCAGAAACACCTAGGTGAACATGTTACAAATGCATATCTCTCGACCTTACCTCAGTCATCCTGAATCGAATATCTGAGATGAGACTCAGGCATTTTAACAAGCTGCCATGATTCTTCTACTCATTGAAGTTTGAGAATGGTGGTTGCATTGTTTCCATTTTGACAATGAGTAATTCTCAGATGATCCCTTTATATGTCCTGTTACAGTCACGTGGGCAAGTTGTGCCCTGCATAAAAGCACCTGGTCAACAGGGAGGGAGGATAAAATCAAGATGCTCACTCTGGTGCAAGATTGTGCCCACCAGAGGAAGAAGGTGCTTTTTCTAATTTGCACAAATGTCCCTTGGTTACTCACTGGTTACCCACAAGGCTACATCTGCCCAGGAGGGGCATCTTTTTCTAATTTACACAAGGACTCTGTGTGGGCTGGCAGTGCCCTACTTGTAGGTCTAATTTATAAGGCCCATGAGACAGTCATCGTGTGTTAAGCTTTTTGTCCTCCTTCCCATTGTACCACACACACCAGTAAAACTCAATATTTGTAGAATCAAATTGAAAATGCTAATAACACATTAATACTAGAGAAAGAAAGACAGTTTTATCACTCAAATAACAATAGTCTCCTTCATTTCTCTCCTCCCCTGAATTGAGCAAAATCAGCAGAATTTTCCATTGCAGACCACAAATTGAACATACAGTCTGTGTGGGGGGCAAAATGAAACTCTTCTTTTCCTTCCTAGTGGAAATAAAACTTTTTGGCAGTAATTCTTGGATTGTTTTCTTTGGAAATTGCATTCATGTGATTTTCAAGATGTTTCCCGGGCTTTGTTGAAATTTGATCCATTTAACAAGAAACACATAACTCAATTCATGTTAAAATTCTCAGGGTTACTTAAGAATAATTATGAGTTGTCCATGTGTGCTAGAAAAACAGTCCAGACTTCCTCAAGAATGGGAAGATTATTTGTCTCTCTGGGGTAATGTTTCTCCTGGTTAAGTATGCCCAGTGAAAGAGTTTGCTCAAGAAGTGACCCCGAGTTTTTCCCTGCAAAGGAGTAGACAGGCTTCATGAGTTTTACCCCCAAAGCCATTTTCAGAGGTGATTTATCATGTGAACCAAGGGTCTCTATGAACTTCTATGGAAATGACAACATAACATCTCACACACCTAGAGAGAGTGAGACTTGGGCCAAATTCTGAGATGTAATGGTTGGATTTCATCTAAATCATAGTTTTCTGAGCTTACTTTCTTGGCTAGCCTTTCCTTCACTTGTACCCTTCTCTTTTACTAAACCCTCTAAGCTACAGCTAAATCAAATGAAGCCCCGTAAATCTCCCTTGCACTCATACCACTCCTCTAACACAGAAATGGAATCCCCTGAGCGTTCATGGACTCACAAGCAGCAAAGATGAAATAAATGGAAGGGTGGACCCACTCCAGCCTGTGAGTTGAAGCTCTGCTGTGGGCTAGCAAGTCAGGAAATGCTTCTTGTTCCACCAATATTGGGGGGAAAAAAAAAAAAGAAACAACAACAAGGGGCCAATCTCTATTCATCTCTTTCTTAGCTGAGCCTCTTCTGGTTGGTTAGAGGTAACACACACCCATTAGTTAGGGGTATTCATTGCAAAGATACAGGAGTGTGCCATAGAACCCAAAGTCCGCAGAAAGAATGGGAACTGGGAATCAGAGGTCATCAGTACACAGGCAGTGTTTTCTCAACACTCTTCATCTTTGCTTCTATCACTTCGTGCACTAGCTTCTTAACCCCATTCTACACGGGGAACACAGTATTCTCTGGTTTAAACTTTCCGTTTCGAAGGTCAGCCCAGATTTGCTTTTCTTCATCCCGATTCCAAATTCCCGAGGAAGGGAGGTTGATTGACTTATTGTATATCTGTAACCTCTTATGGTATAGTCATCTGTGGCTAAGGATAGAGTCAAGCTGGACCAGCATGAGTTCTGGGAGCTTGTCTCCATTCCCTTCTGGATGGTGGGAAGGAACATCCCTGGTAAAGCAAACTGGGCAGAAATTGAAAAGGGAACCTATAAAATCCTAATGTCTATGATCCTAGAAACAAAATAGCCCTTTAGGTTCATTTATCCCAACCACTCATTCATGGTAGGAATTAGTTCTGCCACATACTTGACTAATAACTGATAATCTTTCAGCCCTGCTTGATTCCCCCACATGAGGATGGAGAGTTTACACCTTATGAGGTCTCAGTATTATTAACATTTCTTTCTTAGATTATAACAAAAATTCTTGCAGCAATGCCCATCCAAAGATAATTCTAACTATTAAAACAGCTTGTATCTCTAACTTTGAAGTGATATATATATTATATATAAAATATATTTTATAAATTACATATATTCATATATAATATATTATCTACAAATTCAGGAGCTTAAAAAGAGGTTAGCAAGAAGAAAGATGGTATGAGAAAAAGAGCATAGGTTCTGGTGATAGACTGCCAATTTTCAAATCACTATTCACTAGCTCTGCAACCTTCAACAAACACTTGAGCCTCTATTTCCTCAATTGTAAAACGATCACAGTGTCATGAAGATGAAATACTGTAAAGTGCAGATAACATTCAGCTAAGTGTCTGACACAGAGTTGAAGCTCAGTATGTGTTATCTGCCATCATTTTCCTTTAGCATTACTTACTTGTAGAAATACAACCAAATCACATATTTTCTAGGCCTTCTGTCATTCTGTCACTGATATTCCTCAGTTTGACCAGGTAACTTTCTTCAAAGGGCCTTGTCCATGCCAATGTGTAAGGCAATGACAGTGCCAAAATGTTTTTCAGACACAGCCTGGGACTTGTTTCTGGTAAGCAGGCTGGAGAAACATTCGTGCTTCACAGACCACCTGTCAAAGGGGCGGGTACTATTCTATTTGTTATTCAAGCATGAAGCTGAAGCCTTCTCGCTCAAGCTGTAATGATGGGAAGTGAGTAGAGAGACTACTGCATGTGTAGTTTACAGAATTGAAATACAGAAGTTGACATTTTTATGATTTTCTTAATCTTTGTAAGTGGTGTAGCCAGAGTTAAGGAGCTCTGCATCCGTTCTCACCTCCTGGGATTGATGTAAAGGTGTAGAGAGAGAAAAGAAATGGAAACAATTGGAGCTACCTGAGGGATGCATTTGCTATTTCTTCTCCCTAAGGATCCAAAGCATAATGTCAGGCTGACCTAATTCATGAGGACAGCATTACTCCCCAGGCTGCAGGTGCCCTCAAAGCAAGAGGTACCAAGAATGTGGTCAGTTAACATCTGTTTAAGAGAATTACTATTGCATTTTGGCCTGTGAATAGCGTGCCCATGGATCTTCCTGGCAGCAACATGGAATAGAATTGAGTGGGTATTTTGAAGCAGAGCTTCTTCCATGTTCTGGGGTCACTGAGGGCTTTGGGAATTGTGCCTGGGCCCCATGCACCACATTGGTTTCCATAACGCTTGCTGGGCAGCCAGAACTTGTCAGACGTATCCCAAGTTCTTACTGCTGTGCAGACATATAATATTAAAAAAGAAAAAGGGGCTGGAGGAATATCACATGTCCAAGTTAACCATTTACTAAATACAAGATCTATGTGAGGCATGATCTTTAAATCAGCAAACATTTACTATGCACTTGCTAGGCACTCTATATATGGCAGTGCCATTACAAGGGAGGACAGAATGTACCCAAGAGTACTAGGAGTGTAGAATATAGCCAGATTCTACCTGGGATCAGGGAGAACTGAGAAAGTTTCTCAGAATGTGTGGTATTGATGAGCACCTTAAACAATGGTGTCAGTTTCCAAGAATATGTAATCACATGAAAAATGCTCAGGGTGTAATGCTGGGTGAAATACACATATACTAAATCTTTTATAGCACAATTGAATTTGATTACACAAAGCATAAACAAAATATAAGGCAGACACTTTTTTTCTATTTTATCTTCTATTTATACCTACCTGATGAATAGATGCAATTATTATCTGCATTTTGTTATGTATTTAAGAAAAAAAGGAAAAAACACAAAAATGTTAATCTGAGTGGTTGATTATGAGTAAATTTTGTTTGCCTCTTAATAGGCTATTATAGCATTTAAGGTCTCAGATAAAAATAATGAACATGTTATTTTTAAATAGACTCTTACATATATGGTCAATTAATTACATATATGGTCAATCGACAAAGGTGCCAAGACCATTAAGTGAGAGAAAGGATAGTCTTTTCAACAAACAGTGCTGGAAACTAGATATCCATATGCGAAAGAATAAAGGTAAACCCTTACCTCACACCATACACAAAAATTAACTCAAAAAGCGTCTAAGACCTAAACAAGAGTTAAAACTCTAAAACAGTTAGAAGAAAGCATAGAGGAAAATAATGGCATTGGATTTGGCAGGGATTTCTTGGTTATGAAAACAAAAGCACAGACAACAAAAGAGAATAAATAAATTAGGCTTTATCAAAATTAAAAACATTTGTGCATGAAAGTACACTATCAAGACAATGAAAAGGCAATCCATAGAATGGGAGGAAACATTTGAAAAGCATATATTTGATAGGAGATTAATTTCAGAGTATTCTAAAAACTCCTATAACCCAACAACAAAATGAACAACAAATTCAAAAATGGGCAAACAAAATGTGGTATATACATTAATGGAATATTATTGAGCCATGAAAAGAAGTGAAATTTTGATGTGTGCTAAAAAATGGATGAACCTTGAAAAACATTATGCTAAGAAAAATAAGCCAGATACAAAAAAACAAATATTGTATGATTTCATTTATATGAGGTCCCTAGAATAGGCAAATGCATACACACATAAATTATAATAAAGGTTACTAGAGGATGTGGAGGAAGAGAACATGGGAGTTATTATTGGATAGGTACAGAGTTTGGGATGATAAAAGAATTCTGAAAATAGATAGTGGCTACAAAAAAAAAAAAGAATAAGATACTTCCTGAGGAAGGGAAGGATACTCCAGGCATGGAAAAGAGAAATGAAAGCATGGAGGTGTGGATGGTCCTGTGTTTGAGTCCAATGAGGCTGTGTCATGGGTTGTATTAGAATGAGAGGTTGGGGTCTGAGGCCTGGTTAAGCTGGGCCCTGAATGCCAGTCAAAGAGGGAGAATGGCTTGAAAAAATACAAGGCTCTCAAGCTTACTTTTACATGCTAGATCTTTACCCAAAAATCCCTCAATTGTTTTGTGCTACTCTTGAAATAAAATGTAGGCAGTCTAGCTGTGATTGCATTCACAAGATATTCTGGAATCCTCTTTTTGCATTGGCTTGAGATGGTTTCTGCTTCCTTCAGATGAAAGACCCTTGACTAAGACATGAGCAGCCTTGGTCCACCCAAAGTACAGCTGTCTCCAAATCTCACCCTCTTCCTTCTGCTACTCAGTGAAGGCCAGGAAACACATCCTGTATGCCCTGCCCCAAAGCATGGGGCGGTGTTCTCACTCTCCCCAAGGTGACCTATTATTCCTAGGCCTCACTAGCCTTTCCCACTCCACTAAGGGACTGGGGAAATGTGATGACTCAGTTTTAAAGCTTACCACCCAAATTTTAGTGATGCCACTGAGTGTACAAAAGGGACACCTGTGTTTTCCCTTCCATGTGATAAAGTTACTAATCATAAAGGTTGATTTTTCATTTTTCACAACCCAGGACAAGCAAGAGTCTTGGGCCAGTAAACATTTCCTAGGGATTATCTCATAAATGCATTTCCACTTGACACAGTCCTTGGAACTTGGTGCTAACTTAAGGCTCACTTGTGAGGTTGTCTGAAGACCCATTTTTAAATGAATATGAGGTTTCTTGATTATTGATTGAGCATCTACCAAGAACAAGGCCTATGGGATATACACAAGTAAATAACAAGGCTATTGCCCTTAGGAGATATACACGTAGGAGTGGGAGAGATAGATATTCCCAACTAACTCAAAGACAGAGGGAAGTCATTACCATACCAGCCACACAAATAAAGCATTGCATGGAACTTCAGGGGAGGATCATTCTGTTCCAAGTCAAAAATTACAATTGATGTGACCCTTAGATGAATACAGATTCAATGAAGAAAAGTATTTCAGCTGAGGAAGCAACAGGCACAGAGGCATGGAAGGAAAAAGTTCTAGGAGTGAGGGACTTTCTGACATAGCAAGAACTAGATTGTCTGGAGCTATGCTGCCCAATATAATAGCTAATAGACCCAAAAGGTGATTTAAATTTAAATCAACCAAAATTAAATAAAATGTAAAATTCATCTCAGTTGCACTAGTCGTATTTCAGACTTACACAGATGAGCCACATGTGGCTAATGGCCACTGTACTGGACAGCACTGATACAGAATATTTCTACCATCACAGAATGTTATATCAGACAACAGTAGACTAGAGAGGAACAGGAACAAGAATTAGTTAGAGTTGAGGCTTATTCCTTACCTAGACATTTGGTAGGAAACATCAACATAAATTCTAAATTTTAGGGACGTATTTTCTTTTTACCTTTTCTTTTTCTTTTCTTTTTTTTTTTTTTGAGATGGAGTCTGGCTCTGTCGCCCATATTGGAGTGCAGTGGCACAATCTTGGCTCGCTGTAAGCTCCGCCCCCCAGGTTCACACCATTCTCCTGCCTCAGCCTCCTGAGTAGCTGGGATTACAGGCACCCACCACCATGCCCAGCTAATTTTTCTATTTTTGGTAGAGACGGAGTTTCCCCATGTTAGCCAGGATGGTCTCGATCTCCTGACCTTGTGATCTGCCCGCCTCGGCCTCCCAAAGTGCTGGGATTACAGGTGTAAGCCACCATGCCTGACCATAGGGATATATTTTCATATAGTATGCTATGCATCGACTATTGCTCCAGATGTGAACCAAATCACATGATTCACATATGTGATTTCTCTACCTTGTCAGTCAAGATTATTAGATTATGCTGCAGTAACAAATAGACCCTTTTCTCCATGGTTTAATACAACAAAGAATTACTTCTTGTGTTCACTACATTTCCAACATGGGTGGTCACTCAGAGATCCAGGCCAGTGAAGACCTCATCTTGACAAACACTTCCTTAATTGCCAAGACAGATAAAAAAAAGAAGGTTGGTACTGAGCACCAGCAGCTAAATGCCTCAGACAGAAGTGACACACGTCACTTCCATTCACATTTTGTTGGCTAAGGCAAATCACACAGCCACGGTCAAGTGAGTAAGAAAGTATCTCCTTGTGTCACCAGAAAGACAGAATACAACCAGAATACTCGCGTATAACCCTAAAGACTGCCACTTATGTTAATAATCAATTACCCAACAAGATGTCCAAGCAGAACAATCGACCACAAGTGTAAAAAAAAAAAGTCAGAGCTGCGAAGATTGACAGAAATCTGACGACAACAGGCCTTAAACAACATTCAGAGACTGTTCTAGAACAAGTACCACTTATTTCCTTCACATCTCTAGGACATCATTTGTAAGAAAGAAGAATGAGAAGCCACAGCCATGACTGTGGGGCTTTCTTCCCTTCCCAGAATTGCTCCTTATGTAGCTGTCTATACCGTAGTGGCTCCAAGTTTTCTATAGGAGGGGCCTAAAAGCACAAACCTAACCAGGAAGAATGCAATGAGATTTGTCTTAAGGCTGGGTTTGCTTAGCAAGATCGCTGTTTTTACTTAGAATGAATGTTTATTTGGAATGGCTTATGATGAAGGGACTGCTGATCAATATTAAAGGGAGGTAAAACACTTTCAAGCCTCCACCTTGCACTGTCACCAGTCTGTGACCATGGAAGGGAATCAAAGAAATGTGTGGTGTTCTGCCTCTTCAGACCAAAAAATAAAAATAAAAAGGTAGCCCACTAGGGTGGCCAACCATAGTGGTATGCCTGGGATGGAGTGATTTCCCAAATGATTTACCAGTGCTTTGGCAACTTTTTAGTTGCCTGGGAACAATCCCAGGCAAACTGAGATGGTTGGTATCCTATGGCCTAGAGAACATGCAGCTCTCAGACATATTTTATTTTGTCATTGGGTGTCATTTTTAAGTTTCAGTAAGTTAGGATCATTTAAGAATTAGGTTTCCTTACCCTCCAGATACATGCCTCTTTTGACAATTCAGAAGATGTATCCACTCTGAGACCTGTATTTCCGCAGGGCAGTCATCAACCAGGGACAAATGGTGGCAGCTGTCCCCCTTTACACAGTGCATGTTCTTCGCATGTCTTCACAGACCTCACCTGAGCTGTTTTCACTTATTTGTGTCACCTTTCAGACCTGAGGCATAAGGCTACACATTAAAAACACTCAGGTGGCCTTTACAGTTCCAATATTTAGACTATACCCCAAAACAACCATACAAGGATCCTAGGGGTGGAACCCTAGCATTCACATTTTTCTTAACATGGTAAAATACATAGAACATAAAATTCAGCATTTTAACCATTTTGAATATACAATTCTGTAAATTAAATACATTCGTATTGTGCAACCATCACCACCATGCATCTTCAGAAGTTTTTTTCATGATTCTGAATATAAACTCTGCACCCATTAAACAATAGCTCCCCATTCTTCCCTACCCCAGCCTCTGGTAACCACTGTTCTATTTTCTGTCTATAAATTTGTCCATTCTAGGTAGCTCTCATAAGTAGACTCATAAGACAATATTTGTCTTGTTGTGTCTAGTTTATTTCACTTAGCATAATTTTTTTTTTTTTGAGATGGAGTCTCACTCTCTTGCCCAGGCTGGAGTGCAGTGGTGCGATCTCGGCTCACTGAAAGCTCTGCCTTCCAGGTTCACGCCATTCTCCTGCCTTAGCCTCCCGAGTAGCTGGGACTACAGGTGCCCACCACCATGCCTGGCTAATTTTTTGTATTTTCAGTAGAGACGGGGTTTCACTGTGTTAGCCAGGATGGTCTTGATCTCCTGACCTTATGATCCGTCTGCCTCAGCCTCCCAAAGTGCTGGGATTACAGGCGTGAGCCACCGTGCCCGGTCTAGCATAATATTTTTAATGTTCATCTATGGTATAGCATGTGGCAGTATTTTCTTCCTCTTTAATAAATAATATTCCATTGTAGGTATATACTACATTTTGTTTATCCATTCATCCTTCTATGGACCTTTGAGTTATTTATTCTTTTTGGCTGTTGTAAATGGTACTGCTATAAACATAGAAGAACATGTATCTATTAGAGTCCCTGCTTTCAATTCTTTGGGGTGTATACTTAGCAATGAAATTGCTGGATCGTGTTGTAATTATATGTTCAATAACATTTGTATTTTTAAAGCCCCCCCGCCAGGTGATTCTATTTTGAAGACAAGGCCACGGACTTCTGTATTAGAACTTGCAAACTCTGAAGAATCGACACTTTCTCATTTCCAGGTGTGTGTGGCAGGGAACAAATGAACATCTTAGTTAATTCAACCATAAAACAGGAGTTTAAAAACAGTTTTGAGAATACAGAGAATGTCTTTCTGCCGTCTTCCTCAAGCCTCTGAAAACAATTCTCTGTAGTTCTTTATTGGATGCTTCCATCAACCTTCCAGAAGAACTACCCTCAAAGAATATTTCAAATTTCATTATATATACTGCTTTAAAATTTTAACTCAATCTGTAGAATTTTATAAAAATGCACTGGATTAGAAAATGACATAAAAATAATATCCACTGGTTTTCTTTTATAATATCATGCAACTAAAGTGACACATTTTGGAGTAGTACAGTTATTAAAATGCAGCCCTGAGTCGATATGAATGTCACTTATATTTAAAAGGAAAGTAATTTTACATGATTTGCTCTCTTATTTTTTGTCCTAGCAATACAGAGAGATTTGTGGATTCAGTGACTTCATCAGATGGTCTTATTCCCTCTACCATACTACTTTAAATTAAGACTGGAAGCTTTTAGAATCCTTCTTCCCGGGGGAATTTATGAAATGTCAAAATGGTCACATCAACCACTGGGGGCTGGCCTGGGAATAAAGACTTAATTTGGCCATGGGAATAGAAGAGGGATATTTCCTTGAACTTCTTTCGCCCTCCTGGTCTTTCTCCTATGAAAACATTCCATTGTGCTGTATCACTGTCCAAACAGAAACACAAGCAGCTGAACTCAATTTATCAGAGAGCTCATTTAGGTATCATTTAGGGATAGGAAACCCAACTTCAGTGACTTGAACACTGAAGGGAGGTTATGAATTCACATAATCGGGAGGAAGAAGGGTAAGCTTCAGATGAAGTGAGATCCAGAGGTTCAATATTCCCAGAGTATGCACTTTCCCTCTCTTGGATATCCTACAGTGTTGTCTTCATCCTAGAGTGACTGCCCAGCAGGTCCACACTCTCCCTTTATGTGACCAAAAGATCTGCTATAGTTCTGTATTTTCCTGCTTTACACCACACTGCCCAGAGGGAGTGATGAGGGTCTCCTTTAATAAAGCTAATAACGCCCCCTCCTTGATTGGGAGGCACCAATTCCACCCAAATCAGGTGACTGAGAATGGGAAGAGCGTGTTCTCCCATAGGAAATTCAGGATTCTTTTACCAAGAAAAGAGAGCAATCGATTCTGGGCAGCAAACAGCATGTGTCTACGATGCCAGGTGCGTTCTGTCCAATGCAGAGCACAGCATGACTCTTAACCTCCCTTGTTACAAGAAACGCTGTCCAACAGAACTTTTTGCAATCACAGAAATGTTCTTTGTCTAAGCTGTCCAGTGCAACAGCTACCTAACTACGTGTGACTGACTATTCAGTACCTGACATGTGGCTAATGCAACCGAAGTACTTGACTTTTGAGTTGTTTTTAAAAAGTAAATTTAAATAGCCACATATGGCGAGGGGCTGCCATATTGTGCAGTGCAGTTCTAGAAACTGATACTCCATTAAAGCAAAGGAGATCACATTTGTTTCTCTGGGAAGCACATAATATTTAAGGCATATAACAGAGCATATTATCAATAAGCTTTCATATCTTTTTTCTGTTTATGAGATATGTATCATATCTTTGTCATTCTATATATCTGTAATTAATTATTTAGACTTAAGTGCAAAATTTTACATTTATTTCAGGTTAAGTTTTCAGAGGATCCCCATCCTTAAAGATATTTCTTATCCTGAATTTTAAAAATTCATAATATTACTTGCTCTACCAATCCTATGTTGGTCTCTATCATGAAGGGAATCTATCTTATAGCAGAGATTTTCTTTTTAACCTGAAGGTTATGAATGGCTTCTAAGAGGATGCAAAACTATGATAGACTTTTGTGTGCTTCTACTAGCTGTTTTTGTTCTCTCCAAGGGAAAGTCAAGTTCATTAAGTTTTCAAAGATTAAAATCAGCGGTCAATAATTTGCACCTTTGCACAAATTATTAAAGCATGGCAGAACTCTACAGCCTGATGTTAAAAATGGCCATCCGGGTTAACACCAGTGTTTAAACCACGGGCTCTGCCTCTGGTCCCTGACTGCTGCTCACCATGTGGCAGAGCCACAAAAATCAGAAACTTACACATGTTGGTCTCTTTCTTGAAGTTTTGACTTCTTCCCCAAATCTGCTGACTGTTGTTCATGCTCTAGAGCTCTTGGGTAGTTTTTGTATTTTGTCTACAGTTTATAGTTGTTATGTGTGAGAGTGTCCTTCTTATTACATTATGCATAACATTTATTTAACCAGATCTCTATTAATGACCATTTAGAATCTTACTAATTTTTTTTTTACCAGTTCAATCATTTCTGAAATGAACATCCTTATTTGTGCCTCTTGAGCAAGAATGCAACTGAAAATTGAGAAGTGGAAGTGTAGCTTATGGAGTAAGCACATTAAGATTATAAAACATGTGGCAGAAGTTCTGGAAACCAATAATTTTATCATAAATAATATCATATGAATTAACTAGTATGAATTAATATGCATAATAGAAGTCCAACATAATGTACCAAAATGCTTTCAGACAGGGTGGCTGCCCTGTAGTTACCACCAACAGCTTTCCAAAGTGTCTGAGTGCTGCCAATGCCCTGATACATACAGCTAAAAGAACTTTGAATTTTTTTTCCTCTAGAACTTTTGAAGAAGAGGCATTTCTATCCATTTGTAGTGAATTTTACGTGACTATCAAAAGCCACAAGGCCAGAGAAAGTAGAAGTAATTGGGCAATCCAAAGTACTTATATATCCTTGATATTCTTGCTTACATCTTAAAACTGGGCTCAGGACCATAGGGACCATCTCCTCATGCTTTGCCTTGTCTCATGCTGTGAGGCCATCAGGGAAACATTGTATTTGTACATCCCGGAGCCAGAAAGTTTGCAAAAAGTGCACACTGTGAGGGCAGGATGACGAAAATGAAGCTCCTCTCAACTGTCCACCCCTAATGTATGCCAGCCCCACTCTGAACACATAGCAGCCTTCCCAAAGAGCAAACGTTAAGGATTATTAAACCTTCATTTCTTAATTTCCATTTTGATTCAAAAATCACAGGAGGCTATGATCTTACTTTATGATTCTTTCCCTACGCAGTTGGAATTGGTGACATTTATAAGCTGGGAAAGGTAGGATTTTTCTTTACGGCATTAAATATTCTCTTTCATGATGGTGTTTCACTTTACAAATGGCAAATATATCATGATGTGACCTGCGTAGCGGTGTTTTCAAGGCAGGTTTGGGAGTTCTGAAAAATTCACCTTGCCATGTGGCATGGTGAAGGCCCACTATCACGTCTGATGCACTTTATGCTGGCACTATGCACCATACCGGTGAGAGAAAGCTAACCAATACAGGGAAAGACCTGGAGTTTCCGTTTCATATTCAACAAAGTTGTTTTTCTAATGAATTCTAAGAACGTAACAAAGATGCCATTGGTATCAGGCTCTTTCATATTTTTTTCAGTCAGGTGTTTATGCAGGAAATACTAAGCATTCACATGTCCCAAGCCTCAATCTAGACCCTGTGGGGAACACAAACATAAAATATCCTTAGACCAGCTTAGGGTAGGGTCCTAGTTAGTTTCTTGCTCAGGAGAGCTTCCAAGGTCAGGCTCTTTGTGCAGTTCAATGTGGCAGTGTTGACATTTTAAGAGAAATACACTTTGTACCTTTATGGAAAGAATGTACAGCATGTGAATGTTAAGTAAAAAATTACAACTGTGTGAATTCAGTGACGTGAAAGTTCTCACCCTGCTTTATAACCTAAAACCAGCTGAGTTCGTGTCCCTCCCTCCCCATTAGACAGCTGACATCCAGTGAGCAATGAGCCTCTTGCTTTTTATCCTCCCAGTTCATTTCATTCTTTCTCCTCCCGTATTGATGGCGTGACCCCTATGTGCCCAGCACCCTGTAAGATTAGGAAATGCACACTACGCCCCCTGGCACTCTTGCTTATGCTACCTGAGGATTCGAGGGCAGGCTTTACCTTCATAGCTCCTGCAAGGTGATCATGCCTTTTCCTTCTCTTAGCAGAGTTCTAAGAATGCCCAGGACCATAAATCAACAAGTTGTCCATGGCAAACAATCTACCACAGCTTGAGGATAGCTGGGCAGTATTTCTCTAGGGAACGAAGGCTGGCTAAACAACCAAAGTTTACTGAAGCTCTCCATACATTGCTTAAGACTAGAATTCACAGTCAACTGCCTGGGGTGGCTTTCACTCCATCCTTCCTTCCAAGAACCACAGAGATGAAGTAAATGAGCCACAGGAATAGGGATTTCTTCCAGGCTGGAGATATTACAACCCTTCTCTCAATGTAAGAGTTGGCTTGAAAAGGCAGCATTCACTATTGAGAGGATAACTCTAAAGAGGGCTTGTGGTTATAATGGTTTTATGATTATTTTGGATCTTTGTAAAGACTCCTGTGTTTGGGTAACTGATTCCACACTGGAGAGATCACACAAACATTCCTTAACATTAGTCTGTGGCTTTGTTAGATAGAATTGAAAGAGCTCTGTGTCCATTCCAGTTCCCAGTCATACCCAAAATCATCTGTCATTCACATGACTGTGGATTTTTTTTTTTTTTTTTTCAAAATTAGACTCAGTCTTCTGGGGGGGTTCTTGTTTTTGTTTTTTTAAATCACATATACAAAAACAGTCTCCGAGAAGTCTGTGCTATGATTTGAAAACAAAAGATACTTAAGTCAGGGGGTTGTCTTCCAAATCCTATAGATAAGAAGGTAACATGTGCTAGTTTAAGTGCAAACATTACATACACATACCTATATATGTACATAAACAAACAAGTTGGAAAAATATCTGCCCCTTCTATCTATCATTAATCAATGGATCAGGAAATACTGCCTGAGAAGCTATCCTTTTGGGGAAGTCTACACTATATGTGGAAAATAAAGATGTTTAAGTCAGGTCACCATCTTCCAAAAACCTATAGATGAAGAGATTTTTCATTGAAATACATACATACATACATACATACATAAAAATAAATATTGCACGTTCTCACTCATAAGTGAGAGCTGAAAAAAATTGATCTCATGGAGTTGGAGAGTAAAATGATAGTTACCAGAGACTGGGAAGAGTAGTGAGTGTAGGGGGGATTGAGGAGGGGTAAATACCCAGTTAATGGGTATAAAAATACAGTCAGGGAGAAAGAATAAGATCTAGTGTTCAGTGGCACAACAGGGCAGCTATAGTTAATAATTTATGGTACATTTCAAAATAACTAGAAGAGTAAAATTGGAATGTTTTTAACAATATTTATGCTATATTTCAAAATAACTGGAAGAGTGGAATTGAAATGTTCCTATCACAAAAATATGATAAATGTTTACGGTGATGGATACCCCAATTATCCTGATTTGACCATTGCATATTGTATACTTGTATCGAAATATCACATGCACCCCATAAACATGTACAACTATTATGTATTCATAACAATTAAAAATTTAAAAAAATTTAAAAGAATTAAGCAAAAAAACCCCACACAGACATACATAAAAAAGCAAACAAATTACCAGGTTGGAAAAAAATACCAAAGATGACAAAAGATATGCATTGAGCAAATATTTTCAAAGTACATGTTTACTAGGCATGTTCTAGTGACAATAGAGAGCTTTTATTTTAGGGAGATAGACAAATAATAAACAAGTAAATATATAATTTCAGGTAATAGAAAGTTCTATAAAGAAAGAATAAAGTAGGATAAAAATGAATTATGAGAGAAGTGTGATATTTATATAGAGTGTGGTCAGGAAAGCCCCCTCTGAAAAGGTGACATGCGATATTAGGCCATGAGAAAATGTGTGTGGGAAGTAGTCATATGTCCAGATCATGCAGGACCCTGAAGATGACAGAAAGGGCTCTTCATGCTGTTATTTTCAGTAAGATGGACGAGAATTTGGGGGGTTAAAGGTGAGGACTGGCATGGCCTAAAGTATGTTTTAATAGGATCACTGTGCCTTCTGTGCTAAAGGCAGACTGCAAGGGACAGAAGCTGAAGCAGGAGGTGAGTTAGAATGTTTCTGCAATATCCAGGTGACAGGTGATGATAGCTTTGCCTGGGCTGGCAGTAGAGGTGACAAGAGATGGCTGAATGAGTATTTTGAGGATAGAATTAACAGAAATTGCTTATTGGTTAGAAGTGAGGTGTGAGAGGAAGAGAGGAGTCAAGGATAATACCAAGGTTTCTATCTGAGCAATTGGAAAAATTGGTAGTTGAAATAAGGAAGACCGTATGAGGATCTGGACTGCTTGGAGGTAGAGATGAAGTGAGGGGTGTTGAATGTCAGGAGCTCAGTTTTGGCACATTGAGTTTGACATACCTATTAGACTTCCAAGTGGAAATGTTAAGTATGCAATTGAATAAACAGGTCTTGAGTTCCAGGCAGAGGTATCAAAATGGGGATACAAATTTGGGTATATTTAAAACCTTCATACAACCGAGGGAGTGTATATAAAGAAAAAAAAAAGGTGTATATAAAGAAAAAACGCACTGAACTAAGAGTAGCCCCAAAATTTAGAAGCCAGAGAATCAGAAAGACTCTACAAAAGAGATTGAGAAGGAGTGGTCTGAAAGAGAAAAAGAAAACTTGGCACATATGGTGCCCTGGAATTCAAGAGAAGAAATCGTCTCAAGGAGGAGGAATTTATTAACCATGTCAAAAGCTATTGCTTGTGCAAATAAGGACTGAGAAATAAATTAAAAGCTAATTAAAGTAAAAAAAAGATGTAGAAGTATATCGCTAAAAAGTGAATAGAGAAGATTAAATAGGATGTCTAAAAACAAAACAAGACAAAACCCAAAAAACTGGTTTACTACAAAATACGGTGGGAAAAAAGAGAAAAAAGCGAAAGAAGACATAGGACTTTCTTAAATAAAATATAGGACATATTTAAAACCCAAGCATATTAGTAATTATATTAAATATAAATTGCTAAGTACTCAATTAAAAGGCAGAGATTGCTAGACTAAATAAAAGTAGCAAAATTCATACATATGTTGTCTACAAGAAAAAAACATTTTAAATATAATGACATAGGTTACAAGTAAAAGGATGAAAAAGGTATACCATAAAAATACTGTTATATAAGAAAACTGAAGTGAGTATATTCACATCAGATAAAGTAGCCTTTGTAACAAAGAGCATTGCCAGAGGAAAATAAAAGGATATTTCATAATGATAAGGTTAACTTGTTAAGATAATATTATAACCACAATGCAAAACCATATGTTCCCACTGGAATGATAAAAATTTAAAAGACTGACAGCATCAAATATTTTTAAGAATGTAAAACAACTAGTATTCTCATATATTACTGATAGGAGTATAAAATGGTATAGCCACTTTACAAATCAGTTTGTTAGTTTTTCATAGTTAAACTTACATCTACTTATGACCCAGCAATTTATTCATAAGTATAGAGTCAAGAGAAATGAAAACATATGCTTTTAAAAGATGTGTACAAGAATGTTTCTAGCAGCTTTGCTCATAATAGCCCCGACTCGAGACAACCCAGATTTCCAGACAGGAGAATGGAAAAAAAGATGATATAATTATAAAATGGAGTACTACTCAGCAATTCAAAGGAATGAATCACTGTTATGCACAACAACATGAATGACTCTCCAAACTATTTTTTTTTAGCAAAAGAATTCAGATACCAAAAAAAAAAAAAATGTGGTTTTTGCAATTACTTTTAATTTAAACTTTTAAACCATAATTATGAAGTCCTGGGACAAGCAAAGCTAATCTACAATGATAACTCAGAAGAGTACGTGCTTCTGGAGTAGTGGGTTGGTGACAGGGTTTAACTGGGATGAAGCACGAGGCTGCTTTCTGAGGTGATGGAAGTGTTCTTTAGCTCTATAGGGGCATGGTTACTTCACTATAGTTCATCTCACTATATGATTATTATAACTCAACAAAATTGTTTATATAAAAGGAAAAAGTTTAGAAATAAAATAATATTTTAAAAGTAAAAAGATAGAGACCTATAATACTTGCCACTTACACACAAAAAAGCCAAAAAAAGTCTCTTATATTTCTATTCATACAAATATGCATATGTGTAGAATTAAGAGCAGCATTTTTGCATTAAAAGAATCTGACTCAGTAGCCGTTCCTGTCTGACTCAGCACTAATTATAACTAACAATAGCATTTTCTCGCTTACATTTCACAACACTCTTTTATGTAGTGGTTTGTTTTACTGACTCCATTTCACACATGAAACAACTGAATACAAGAGAGTAAAATGACTTGCCCAGGGTGATATCATTGTTGAGCAGTAGAGTTACAACTTGACTGCATGTTTGTATTACTCCAGAGTTGGTGTCTTTAACCATCACGTTGTACTTCTTTTCTACAGGGGACACAGGCACTCTCTAAGGGGTCCCCTGAGTCTCTGCAAGATCTCGGACAATCTCACCAGGTGCTCTCTCTGTCTCCAATCATGCTGTCTTCTGGGGCTTCCAGATTCTATCTTACTCCCTTGTACCTGGTTCTAAGCTCCTACCTAGCTCCTTTAGGCTGATGCTTCATTTAGAGTCACTGCTTGGCTTTTGTCTTTGGTTTTATGCCTACATACTATCTTTTGTCTTTGGTTTTATGCCTGTGTACTGCACTACTCACTAAAACAAAACTTGAATGTGTTGGATCTTAGGAAAACCAGTCCTTATCAATCAGAGTTTTAAAAGTCTGACTTGCAGATTCTGATAATTCAACTACTTTATGTTTTCCAAAATTCAAATTTTCTGAAGGCTAAGGCTAGATCTGGCAAGAAAGCAAGAGAAATAAGTAATAGGTTAGAATGTAAAACAAACAACCTTTCAGCAAGCTATGCCTTTTAACCCTGGAAAATACTCTGGTGCCTTAGAGAACACAGGTCAATGTATCGGTCTTCCACTTTATTAAATTATTAGTATTAAAAAATAACTCTGAGCAAGCAACAAAACACAGCACAGTGCTTTCTACAGATAAAATTTAATTTGCTATCTCAAGAGCTGCTGGCTTTTATCGCCATAGATTGGAGCATGGTATTTTCAGGGATAAAGTTTTTTTTTACTTCTTTTTATCTAGTTTGGAGGAAACATGGCCAACATTAGTTCCAAATATTTTATTTCAAACATAAAGCACAGAACCAATACTAATAAACAACAGGCTCTTATGCCAACATTGGTGCATGTTTTTGTTATTGCATTATATTCCATGAGAGTTATTGTGCATAATTAAATAGAAAAAAACCTTGAACTTGGAATTATAAAAACCATCACCACAAACCAATGATTCCACTTGATGTGTATTAAGTCATTAAATTTATTATAAAAAAAAGGGAGAGAAAAAAATCTTTTCCTTGTAAATCATTAAAAATGCATGAGAGTCGAAAGCAAAGCAAACAGCCCACACGTTTGCTTAGGGAACTACTGCTGAAGAGGGCACTGCAATTCAGAACAGAAAATAAGGTTTTGTTGAAATCAGAATGCCCTATTATCAAAATGACTACCACGTGGGCTGTTGGGGAAAAAAGATTTATAAAGTCTAAGAGTATAAATGTTGGTCCTGGCATCCTGTAATAAAAAAAAAAAAATGCTTGGAGGGTGGCTGTGGTCTCAAGGAGCCTCATGATTGAACAATTCAAAGGATGGGCTGCCATGGGATCTGTGAATGACAAGAAGATCCAGAAAAACACATGCTGAGTTAGGACCTGGCTTCTGGACAAGGGTCAAGATGCACCACCTTCACACCAATAGCAGAAACAATGGCTTTACAGCCAATTATTTAGTATCAGTCTATTTATTCTAGAGGATCACCAGACTCATGTCACAATTCAGTCTATGTCAGCACTGCATATCTTCTCTGAAAAGCTTTTGTTTAATGTACTATAACCATGAGGCATTAATAAAATGGGCAGAAGTAGAGAGAAAGGGACCAGGTGGCATATGTGTCAATCAGCATTCTTTCCATCGCTAGGAAGATGTTCATTCAAACTGGCTCAGGTAGAAGCATATCTTTACTGAAAGGAAAGTCTAAGACAGTCCAAGACTGGTGTATTAGTCCTATTGCTATGAAGAAATACTTGAGACTGGGTACTTTATAAAGAAAAAGAGATTTAATGAAATCACAGTTCCACATGGCTGGGGGTGCCTCACAATCATGGTGGAAGGCAAAGGAGGAACAAAGGCATGTCTTACATGGTAGCAGGCAAGAAAGCATGTGCAAGGGAACTGCCCTTTATAAAACAATCGGATCTCATGAGACTTATTCACTATTACAAGAACAGCATGGGGAAACCCACCCCCATGATTCAATTATCTCCCACCAAGTCCCTCCCACAACATGTGGGGATAACAGGAGCTACAATTCAAGATGAGATTTGAGTAAGGACACAGCCAAACCACATAATTCCACCCTTGGCTCCTCCCAAATCTCATGTCCTCACACTTTAAAACCAATCACTTCTTCCTAAAGAAGTAAAGTCTTAACTCATTTCAGAATTAACTCAAAAGTCCACAGTCCAAAGTCTTGTCTGAGACGAGGCAAGTCCCTTGTCCCTATGAAACTGTAAAATCAAAAGCAAGTTATTTTCTAGATACAACGAGAGTACAGGCATTGGGTAAATACATCCATTCCAAATGAGAGAAACTGGCCAAAACAAAGGTGCTACAGGCCCCATGCAAGTCCAAAATTCAGCAGGGCAGTCAAATCATAAAGCTCTAAAACGTTCTCCTTTGACTCTATGTCTCATATCCAGGTCACTCTGATGCAAGAAGTGAGTTCCCATGGTCTTGGGTATCTCTGGGCCTGTGGCTTTGCAGGGTATGGCCTTCCTCCTGGCTTCTTTCATGGGCTGGTGTTGAGTATTTTTGGCTTTTCCAGGTGCAAGCTGTTGGTAGAGCTACCATTCTGGGGTCTGGAGGATGGTGGTCCTCTTCTCACAGCTCCACTAGGCAGTGCCCCAGTGGGGACTCTCTGTGGGGACTCCAACCTCACATTTCCCTTCCATGCAGACCTAGCAGAGGTTCTCCATGAGAGTTCTGTCCCTGCTGCACACCTCTGTCTGGACATCTAAGTGTTTGCATACATCCTCTAAAATCTAGGCAGAGGTTCCCAAACCTCAGTTATTGCCATCTGTGCACCCACAGACCCAACACTACGTGTAAGCTGCCAAGGCTTGGGACTTGCACCCTCTGAAGCAGTGGCCTGAGCTTTACATTACCCCCTTTCAGTCATGGCTGGAGCTGAAGCAGCTGGGACACAGGTTACCATATCCTGAGGCTACATAGAGCAGGGGAGCCCTGGGCCAGGCTCACAAAACCATTTTTTCCTCCTAGTCCTCTGGGCCTGTAATGGGAGGGGCTGCCATGAAGACCTCTGACATGCCGTGGAGACATTTTCCCCATTGTCATTGTCTTGGCAATTAACATTTGGTTCCTTGTAACTTATGTGAATCTCCGCAGCTGGCTTGAATTTCTACTTGGAAAATGTTTTGCTTTGTTTTGTTTTGTTTGTTTATTTTTTCTATTACACTGTCAGGCTGCAAATTTTCCAAACTTTTATGTTCTGCTTCCTTTTTAAACATAAGTTCCAATTCCAAACCATATTTTCATTAATGAATAAAACTGAATGCTTTTAAGAGCATCTAAGTTACATCTTGAACACCTTGCTGCTTAGAAATTTCTTCTGCCAGATACCCTGAATCATTTCTCTCAAGTTCAAATAAGTTCCTCATCTCCATCTAAGACCACTTCAGCCTGGACTCCATTGTCCATATCACTATTAGCATTTTTGTCAAAATCATGCAACAAGTCTCTAAGAAGTTCCAAACTTTCCCACATTTTTCTATCTTCTTCTGGGCACTGCAAATTGTTCCAACCTCTGCCTGTTACCCAGTTCCAAAGT
Organism: Mandrillus leucophaeus; assembly: GCF_000951045.1. NCBI lineage: Eukaryota > Metazoa > Chordata > Mammalia > Primates > Cercopithecidae > Mandrillus > Mandrillus leucophaeus. The sequence continues at coordinate 5,207,883 of NW_012108363.1, forward strand.
TGCTTCCACATTTTCAGGTATCTTAATAGTAGTACCCCACTCTCCAGGTACCAATTTACTGTGTTAGTCTATCTTCATACTGCTATGAAGAAATATCTGAGACTGGATAATTTATAAAGAAAAAGAGGTTTAATGTACTCATAGTTCCACATGGCTGGGGAGGCCTCGCAATCATGGTGGAAGACAAAGGAGGAGGAAAGGCATTTCTTACATGGTGGCAAGCAGGAGAGCATGTACAGCGGAACTGCCCTTTATAAAACCGTCAGATCTCATGAGACTTATTCACTATCCTGAGAAAAGCATGGGAAAAACCCCCCAAATATTCAATTACCTACCACCGGGTCCCTCCCATGACACGTGGGGATTATGGGAGCTATAATTCAAGTGAGATTTGGGTGGGGACACAGCCAAACCATATCAACTGGAGACCAAGTTCAGTTAGGCCACTTAGAAAACTCTATTGGAAGATAGGGCAGGGAGTCTCCCCTCTCTTTCTGCTTCACACAGAGTCACATGTAGGCCTTTTAGAAGAAGGGGCTATATGTGAATAGAGTACGTTTCTATTAGTCATCTATTTTTCTGGTGCTCACTGAACATCTGTTTCTTTTAATCCATTTCAGTTCTTTCTGATTGACCAAGGCTTTGCTGCTCCTTTCTAATTTAGGTTATTTGTAGCATTGGTTTGTCATGGCCCAACACTGGCCCCAACTTTACAACTTTACCTCCCATCTAATTGACTTTGCCTTTCCCCTTTAGTTTTTGTTTGTTTGTTTTTTGGAACAAGTTGTCCTGGTTTGGAACAAGGATTTATTCCTGGCCCTATCAGTAATAGCCAGAAGAATTGATCAACTTCCCAACCACCAGGGATCAGGATGAAAACAGATTCTCTGAGAAAGGGATGAGGACACGGCAAGCAAATTGACTGGAATAGCCACAATCATGTCAGGCTCTACAAACAGCCCTAAAATTATCAGAAATTGAACTTGCAGAAAGTATATCCTATCCCAGGGTTGAAGACATATATTACCTAAATAATTACTGTAGTTCTTCAATTCTAAAATGAATATATTTTTCACATTTTAACATTTTTCAAATTGAGACATAAGATTGCAATCAACTTGTACATTTAACGCAGTGTTTTCTCCCTCCACATAATAGCTGCTATTAAATTGATGATGCATCTTAAGTTAAAGTTTCTCTAAAAATTAAGGAAACATGGAAAGCATAATTCTACAGGCTCAGTTGTGTCAAAAGTGAAAAATTAAATCTTTTTATATAAAATTACTGTTAAGCACTATCTTCCTAATTGTTCTGTTTTTGTCTCACTTTCATGGGGAAGATGACAATTTCATCGTTTCCTCAGGTAATTCCCCAATCTCATCGTGTTACTCTGTCCTCTGATATCATGCCTAAATCATGTCTCCCTGGATTAACTTATTATTCCAATTAAAGTCCTTGATATATGTCAAAGACATGCCCTTATTTGTGACAAAGGCATAAAAATGCATTACTTTAATTCCCTCTATAAATCAGTTTTTCTACTCCATTCCCTTAATTATGTGCCAGTTTTCTCTGGAATCACTCCAATGTCTAGGATTTTTTTTTCCTTAACTCAGAATGTTTCCAAAATAAAAGCGTGGGATACCAATATGGTCTGACAAACCTGCCCTTCCCCTTTAGTGATACCCTTTACACCCATTTCCAGTGACTCCTTTCTGTTTGTCAAATGATTTAAAAAAGAACTAAGCTACCTCTACATTCATTCCGCATGCTTATTTGTGGGGGCATCTGTTCATCAGTGAAGACTATCCAATTTGAATTATTTTTCTATAGATAGCTAATTTTTCACTTTTTTTCCTCCTATGGAATCTCTTATTATTATTTTTAACCCTAGAGTTATTTATTTAGTCTGGTAGTTAGCCCCAGGTGCTGTGGACTGGCATCATCAAGGAGTGGGATAGTATAACAGGAAGACCATCCTACCCCAATAGAGGTTTTTGGTTTTGTTTTTTGTTTTGAGATAGGGTCTTGGTCTGTCATCCAGGCTGCAGTGCAGTAGTGCAATCTCAGCTCAGTGTAAACCCTGCCTCCCAGGCTCAAGCAATTCTCTTGGCTCAGCCTCCCGGGTAGCTGGGATTACAGGTGCACACCATCAAGCCCGGCTAATTTTCTTTCCTTTTTTTTTTTTTTTTTTTAAGAGATGGGGTTTCACCATGTGGGCCAGGCTGGTCTCAAATTCCTGGCCTCAAGTGATCCTCCCACCTCAGCCTCCCAAAGTGCTGGGATTACAGGCATTAGCCACCATGCCTCACCCTGTATCTCAGTAGAATTTTAGTTCGGGTTGTGATACTGACACACTATTTGGCTTTAAAGAGGGATTTAATGTCTCTGGGCCTAGCAAGCAGTTAGGAAGACAGAACTGGGTGATTCCTAAAACTTCTTCAGTTCTAACATTCCACAGTATCATTTCTTAATGGTCTGGTTAATATCTTTTCTGAGTTCTCATAGGCTTAAAATCAAACAAAGTCCTGGACCAACATCTGTAATATCTCGTCAAGTCTATATTCACTACCCGTATTCTTCATCTGTCAGGAGATGAACATCCAGGCTCTTTCAAAGTCCATTCCCTACCAAATGTACATGTGTGTTCATGCACACACATGCATGCACACACACTTAGCTTTGAAAGTGAGCATTTATGAAATCCAGTCCCATAGAAGTTCAGCTCTGTATCTTTTCTTCCTGCTGGATATGCAATAAAAAAGAAATGGTGTCCTTGTCCTCCACTCTGATAAGAAGGTGGCACACTGCCTTCCCCTCTGATAATCTAAAGAAGGAACTATTTATCTGGAATGACTTATGCTATTTTCTAATATTCTGATTATAAAAACAGGTGAATATACCACAACGTTACCTTAATAGATTGTGGCCTGCCCTTTGCAATCTTTTTTGTGTATTTTTGGTTTAAGATATCCCTCCTTCATGCCCAGTCCCCTTGATAGGAACCAGCCATGCCTGGACTGAATAATTACCATTCCATGACTTCTCTCTAGTTTTGCAGTTTAGAATTCCGTTTGTTTGGCTTCTGGGTTCATCTCAGATCACAATTCTGCTTGCTAAATGAAGAAGTAACTACCCAAAATCACATAGGCATGTATCAACGCCTTTAATCTCCTAGGAGGCATATTGCCCTGACCTGCTGATTCGTGCAGTATGTGTTATGTTCAAATTACTGAAGAATTCCCTTACCAGCCTTTTGTCAATAGTTATTTTTGCAAGGTCTTCATTACTTTCTAATTGACTAAATTCATTTTCTTCATTTCTTTCATTAAAGATAGGCTTAGAAGTGACATCAATTATGTAGCTTTCCTAATGGCTTTCTTCTTTCAGGCTTGTCCTCATTTCTAGACAGGTGTGTATTCTACCCTTAGCTTATATCTATCTATCTATCTATCTATCTATCTATCTATCTATCTATCTATCTATCTATCTATCTATCTGTCTATCTATCTGTCTATCTATCTATCTATCTACCTATCTACCTACCATCTAGCCATCTATCTATCATCTGTCTTTTTGGATTTAATTGAGATTTTGAAAAGTCGCCAGTAACTGGATGTCTAGCTTTATAAACTTAGGTATGAATAACATTCCTCCTAGTAAGATCTCCCCCTTGTCTTAGTGCAATATGCATGGAACTGCATGGCTGGACTAGGAAGAACCCAGTCTCTTTATTTCCTGACCATCATTTTCCCCTGATCTGGGCTTCTAAGATCAAGTCATCCTTGGTCTTTTTTGCATAGTGGATCCAAAACTTTGACGTACCTTCCTGAGGCTAGAAGGCCCTACTACTATATAAAGTTCATTGTCCCAGAATAAACTACATCCCACCGGGCTCTGGGTGCTGCATTCCTTGCCAATACAAGTTCCTATTGAAGATTCAACAGGTCTTTCTTCAATGCTATGTTTAATTTGCTTCATGGCAAAAGTGCCCTGAATGCCCACATTATAGTTGGGGTATGTGTGTTTGCGTATGTGTGTTTTAATTCACTGAAAAAGTTGCTTCCCAAGGTTCAATGTTGTACCTGGAATATCTGAATCTGAGCACGTTCTGGGGTCTTCTGTTCCCTGGGCCCAGAAAAACCATTCCCATCATCATTTTAACGGAGGGTTGAAGTCCTAGATCTGTGTCTTTCCAAATTATATAAATAACTCTCAGTCATTCATTTTAGGAGCCTTGAAACCTCCCTCCACCAATGAGTCGCTAAAAGGCACCCAGACCACTTTACTAGATGGAGACAGCCTAGAATTATAGAGAAAAGGAGGGGTTCCATCATGACTCTCTTAGAAGGTCTTCAGGCTCCAAGGCAAATGTTCTTCCCACTCCATTGGGCTTGCTTAGCAATAGTTTTTCTGGCCAGACACCTCACTGCACACTCTAAATATTCTTAAACATTAAAGCATTTTGCTAGTGGCTTGTTTTAGCATTTCCTTCTGAGACACTATCCACACCTGGTTGACAGTTTTAACCGTCTGTTTGGCTGGCCAACTTGGCTCAGCAAACCACAGTAAGGGTGTGGGTGTTTTTCATTGAATAAACTGCTTTTGCTGTTTTTACTGGCTTGAGCAGTCAAGCAAATTAAAAGAAGTTGCATGTGCTTTTAAAAAATTAAACCATTTTTGGCATTTTGATCAGTGTTTTGTTGAAATATAACTGATTTTTACTTGAGTTTCACACAAGTTGAGGTTTAAAATTGCTTTCATCTATAGACCCCCCCTTTCTATGAATAACCCATAGAGCCAGTCAACCCAGTATCACCATTCAGCTGGTCAATTTTGCTGTCTGCTACTTGGGCATAAAATCTAATGGTCCCCATTCGTTGCTTAAGATCAAGATCTTTGAATATGGTGACACCTTGAGGGGGTCTTTAGCCTGGTTTTACCCTGCACTAGCTACATGACCTTGGGCAAATTACTTCCCTTTCTTTGTGCTTCAACCATCGAATGTGAAATGGGTTACTACTTTATCTGTGATAAGTGCTCTTGTGGGTACAAAGATTATCAAAATAAGATCCCATGATCAATTAATTTATATTCTAAATGGAAGAAGAAGACAAAGACACAAATAAGTACGTTGAGTAGTGAGTTCATGAGAGATCTACGAAGGGCCATGGGGGCTTTAAAGAAGGAGAGATTACTTCTCTAGGGAAAAAGGTTATCAGGAGGCCTCCTTGAAGAAGGTGATATTTAGTGAAGAGTTTGGTTCAACAGGCAGCAGTAAAAATAAGAAGAAATCAGCAATAGCGATAGCAGTTAACACTTTTAGAATGCCTCCTGCAAGTCAGACCCTATGCTGAGCAGGTGACTTGTACAATGTCACTCAATCCTTCCCACTGCCCCATGACTTAGGTATCGTTAGCATATTTTATTCACAAGGCTGAGGAAGGTTCAATAACTTGCTGAAGAACACACATCTCGTAAGGTTGTGCCCAGATTTCAATCCAGAGCTTGTGTTCCTAACCACTGGGGATGTACTGCTTCCAGATAGTTGGAAAGAGGGTGACAACAGAACCAGTAGGAAGAGTTTATACACACACAAAAGAGGGCTGCAACAGTGTTCAAGGACAACTGGGTACTTACGTTTGGCTGCAGGAATGCATGAGAGAAGAGCAGGAGTAGGGGGTAAGGATGAGAACATAAGCTGAAGTCCCCATAGGGAGAGATGGCCTTTAGGAGCCCTGCAATCAGAGTAAGTCACACAGTCAGAGATTTGCTTCAGGAAGATGGATTTGGAAAGGAAGGTCACTAAGGCTGAACTGAACGGACTTTGGACTGGTTGGATTCAGGGAGATGAAGGTGAGGCATGATTGCCAAGTTTCCATCAGGAGACAATGTGGAGGAAAGCATGTTAATAATTAGTAAGTGCCAATAAGAATGTAAGATTTATCTTTTTATTCATGCTTAAGTTGTGTAAGAGTAGGGGTTCACCATGCTTTTCTCTCACTAAAGAATATTCAGATTCCCCCAGATACTCTCCCTCATGGAACAGGGTGGCAGCAGGGACACCTTCTAATGTCCTTTCTAAAATCATATGTCCTTGCAGTCTCCTAAGCCACAAGCACAACACACATGATAACAGTTCTTCATCCCCTCACATCCCTGTCAAGAAGAGGGTTAGAGGTAAAACAGAAAGGCACAGGGCTAGGGGCCAGTTTGAAACGCATCCAACTCACTTTCAATTTACATTATTTTGGACCAAGTCACTGATCTCTGTGCACCAAATTATCTCATTAAATCCTCTTAACCACTCCAGGAGGCATAGTTAATCCCATTTTGCAGGTGCAATAAACTGAAGCTCAAAAAAATTAAGTAAATTACCCAGTGGAAGGGCTGGGGTATGAACTCACATCTGTCAAGCTCAAAAGACTGGTGGTTATCAGATCACTAAAGCCTTTAAAAATGTAACATTAATTTATTTGTAGTACTGACAGTCTCTATTTTAAGCACTCTAAAGTATGTGTAGCTCAAGCGATCTTCCAATACTTCTTAATCTTACAATGCAGAAGTTTCTAGAACAATTTTTTGCTGAAAGAGGCTCTTGCATAATTCCAACCCTGGCAAAACTCTCTTAATGATGTTATTTTACACCATAGGCATTGTGGTTGACCTGAGTCAGCCTTTTTTTTTTACTTTTGATTTTTTTCTCCCCTTACCCCATTCTTTTCCAGTCAACATTCATTTTAAATGCAAGAAGTCAGCCTCCTTTTTAGCTGATGAGCCCGGTTGTTCACACACCTTTCGGGTGTATAACTGAGAAGTGTCCACTTAGGTGTGGGGCTGATTCTAAACAATCCCCTGAAATGTTCAAAGGAGAAAATGCAGGGAAACCAGGAATTTGCTGAGCAATGGATGTGCTGATAATTAGAGCCAAAGTGGTTCCTAAATGTTGTTCTGAAAAGCCTCATGATTAGAAAAGATGAGATTGGTAGCCTTCAAGCATTTCCACTCCAGCCCCCTGTGTCTTCTTTACTGATTTTTTCATGGATGAGAGGAATCTGCCCACCTGGGGCAGCAAAAGCCCCTCTTCCAGATGCAACTCTTCATCCAGACCCAGTCTGACAGCTTTTTTTCCCTCCTAGTGCACTCAGTAACCCTCTCTTTCTGGACAAACCGCCTGCTTGGTGGTATTTTAATCCTGACTGCACGTTTGAATCACCTAGGAAGCTTTTAAAAATGTAAATACCTCGGCCTCACTAATACTAGTTAAAATTGTGCTCATGGAGGCAGGTCCTGAGGTCCGCAGGTTACTCTAATGTGTAACATGTTCAGATCTACCATTTTAGGGGGTCAGAGCTCCGGACCAGGGTAATTCTGAAGAAGAAATGTTTGAGTAAAAGTTTGTCTGTAGGTCTCACTGTCATCCTTTCAAGAGTAAAACATGTTATTAAAACAAAACAAAACAAAAACCTTACATTTAATCAGGAGTTAATCTGATTTTCCAAAAAAACAGAAAGCAATGCCCATTCTAATTTTGAAAACAAAGAAGAATCAAGCAGCGATGTACATTAAGATCTCACCATGGTAGCTTTATTTTCTCCACTCCCCTCCTCTCCATCCCAACCAGGCTGTATATTTTTTTGAGAGAAGATGGCATCTCGCTCATCTCTGCATTCTTCAGGCAATATCCAGCATAGAGTCTGGCACTGAGTAGATATTCAGTAATGCCTATTAATGGATGTGAATCTGTAATTTACTCTTTGCAACATACGCAGAAGCTACTGCAACCATAGGCCCAGCCAAGGTGAGATTCCTATTCCCTACACACTATGTGCACATGCAAATACTCTTCACAAAGCCACTTTCCCACAGCATCTTGTTGAACTTGACTTAGTTTCTCACAGACTGTATCCTTAACACCAGTTTCCATTATATGAATGCATGCCAATGATCCCTACAGAGATCAAACACCTGAGGCCTAGTCCAGGTTTGCTTTTAAATAAAATAGAATAAACTTTTACATTTTAGAATAGTTTTAGATTTCCAGAAATGTCACAAAGAGATTACAAAGAGTTCCTGGATACTCCTTTCCCAGATTTCCCTGTGGTTAACATCTTACATTACCATGGTACATTTATCAAAGTAAGGAATCAACACCGATACATTACTATTAACTAAACTCCATACTTCATTCAGATTTCCCTAGTTTTCCTCTAATGACCTTTTTCTGTGCCAGGATCTTATCTAAGACTTCATGTTACAGTTAGTTGTCATGACTCCTTAGCCTCCTCTGGTCTGTGATAGTTTTTCCGACTACCAGATTCTTGTATTTGATGACCTTGACAGTTTGGGGAAGAGCTAAACAGGTTCTTTGTAGAACATCCTTCAGTTTGGGTTTGTCTGACATTTTCCTTCATGGGGTCATGGATGGGTTGGGAGAGAAAGATGGCAGAGGTGAGGTACCTTACTCTTCACAGGATGGTGCCATTCCTATCAGATCTTTGGGATTTACTTTTGAGAGAACTATGCTATAATGGTAGCCCTACAGTCAGATGGCCTGATCCCACACACTATCTCCACTACTTACTCATGTGTAATGTCAGGCAAGTCCATTGTTCTCTCCAAGTCTCACTGCTTTATCGGCAAGTTGGAGTAACAAATCCATCTGTCGCATATATTTATAACATTCACCACAGTACCAGGCACATGGTTAAGAGTTAAAGAGATGATAACTATTCTTACTATTTATCATTGTTAATCATTACCTTGATAAAATTTTCCCATGTTTTCTACACTGAATATGAGAGATGAACGAAGTAATATTTAAGTTGCTTTTAAGTTATAATATTCTTGGATTATGGGTAAATGTATTCAGGTGTTTTACATATTTTTTTAAAAATGGACTCATCACTGTATGCTGTTTCACAATTTCCCATTCTAATTTTCTAATTACCCTTTGTAACTGAAAGCTGACTTAGCAATTCCGCCAAATACTAGTTTAGTTGGCTTTGTCTATAGATCAGAAGCAGCTACTAAGTATGAAAAAACAGTAGACATAGAATGAGGACATGTGAGTTGATATTACCAGTTGTTAAGTTAGTTTGGAGTGTGTTTCAGTTCTAGGGATGGGTTGACTTTGACTCAGCCAGGCTCCCTTGCATGAGTCCATCCCAATTAGACTGTAAATTATTTGAGAGAAAGTGGCATCTACCTCCATGGTAGATGAAGGTCTGAACCACGGGTGTGACCTAGGACGAGGAGTAGAATGTGGCAGCGCACAGTGGGAAAAAAGAGGCACCTTGTGGAGCACTTAGCAAGCCTAGTCTAACAGGTGAGAATTGCCTAGCATGGCCCAAGGGCTCTCCCTAAAGTGTGGCTGGCAGTTCAACCTCAAGTTCCTCATTTACAAAGTGAGAATAAATAATTCCCAGCTTCTGGAATTACTGAGAGGCTCTAATGGACCATATACTTGGAAAAGCATTATAAACGTGAAAAAATACTATTTAGATTTACTATTACTTGTGAATGTCTAGGATGGAAAACAGTGAGTAGTAAGTGGAAACAGGCTTATCATATTTACACAAGCACATTTATTCTTTCTGTCTATAAAGGTCAGTGACATGGCCCAAGCATGAGCCTGGCAAAAGTGAGATTTGCTCTCGGTAATGCTTAGGAAGTTTGAGTTTAGGCACTCTTGTAAATCTTGAGGCCACTAGGGTAAACCTTGGAACAACTCAGTCAACCAATGGATGTACAGGAATCTAGATTCAATGGGTTGGGAATTAATGGGAAACTTGCTTCTCTCAGATAAGAGCCTCTGTTAATTAACATTTTAAATTTTAATGTGTCAATAATTTAGGAGCCTAGTTTGCTTAGGTTGTGGTTTGGTTTTTCCCCCCTCCTATGAAGAACAATATTGCAAGGGCAAAATCACTGAGCAGAGCATTTCTGCAAGTTTCTTAGGAAGGTGAGAGGAGATTAGTAGATTGTCTTAACATAGCCATTTCTTTTGTTGTAGAGGCTGGTTCCTGATTTTTATTTCATGCGCTCAGGATGATGAATCTGATCCTCAAATATGAGACACATATCTGGAAATTGGGGCTATCTCAGAAAATAGAGGTAAATTGTAAATAGGAAGTTTTGCTATTCAATTAGTGTTCAGGTTACTGCATTTAGACTGTGCCTACAATGAACCAATATAGTCAACCAGAAAGTGAAAATATCAATAAGCTCCTTGTCTCATCTAGAGCGGGAGTTGGCTAACTACAGCCTGTAAGCCAAATCCAGCCCTCCTCCTATCTTCGCAAATAAATATTTTATTGGAACAGAGCCATGCCCATTTGTATGCAGGCCCCCCATGGCTGCTTTCGCACTGTTGTGGTGACAGAGATGGCATGACCCACCAACACTAAAATATTTACTGTCTGACCCTTTCCTGAAAAAGTTTGTTAACACAAGACCTGAAATAATTTTAGGCAAACATTGTTTTATTTGAATTGTTAAGTGTTCATTTTAATATGTATTAGAAAAAGATAAAACTGCCAATATGCAGTTTCGCTTTGTAGATTTTTGTTATTGTTGTGAGGACAAGTTAAAGAAGATAAATAAGGAAATCTCTGAGTCAGTTTAAGGAAGAATACTACATAAATAATATTTTAAAAGGTCATGGTAAAATGTAAAACTCTAATATTTGGGAAACACAGACATATTGGGCAACAAACAATTTAATTTGTTTGATTTTTATAGTGAATTGACCTCTTTGGTTCCAAAAAAAAATTGGCCTGAGAGGTTTTTAAAAAGTATCTTTTTAACTTATTTCTAAGTCTAAAATCGTTTTGGCAGAAATTAATCAAGTAGCATTAATGGCTTCCCACTCCTACACATGAAGAAGAGACACAGATGAACACTTCATTCGCAGTAACACAGACATAAGCAAACCTGTTGTGGTGGGGGAGAAGAAAGAAGAACATAATTTTTGAAGTAAAGCTTTAATTCTAGTCTTCGCTCATCAGAAAATGGTCTTGACTAACTGGAAAACTCCTTAAGGTGTGAAATCAGACCTTAAAGCTGTGTGCTTTGTCATGTGATCATGAACAAAAGAACTCAAACTAATCTGGTTCTACCACCAGCAGGCAAGTATGTAGGCTAAAAAGAAAACCATGTACAGCCCCCATAATGTACCACCTTCAGCTCACTCTAGGCCAGTGTTTCTCTCAGTATATCCCATGGAATATTTGTAGGCTCATTTTTTTTAAGAGTTCGGTAGCCAAATAACCTCAGGAAAGAAACGCTGATTTAAACAGAGTCTAATTTGCCCAAATTAACTGCAGGACTTTCCAGCATTAGCATAGAGACAGAAGTTGCAATTTTGTCCAAACCTTTCTGACTACAGAACTCTTTTCTCTTGTGGCATTTTGGGAAAGGCCTCTTTTAAGGATCTAGAGAAAAATGGACATACATAGGCATCAATATGAGTTGGGGTCTAGAATTTATTTTGACCTTTTTTTTTGGAATTCCTTTTCTTTTAGTTGCATCATCAATCTAATAAGAAGCGGGTTTCATGGCAGCAGATGGTACAGCTTCCAAACATGAGCGCATTTGTGCACAGAGAACACTTGGGAACTTTGAAAATCAGTCTGTACTAAAACTTTCAGCAGACTAATTAAACATAGATACCAAAATCCTTAGAAATGCGCCTTATCTTGCATTATCTTCAGTCAGCAATTTCACTTTTACAAATTATCCTTTGGAAATAACCAGAGATATACGTATAAGGGGATTCCCTGTAGAGTGACTTATAATACTAAAAAATTAGAAACAATTTAAACATTCAATAACGAATGATTGTTGGGAGGGCTTAAATATATTGGAATATTAAGTAGGCAATAAAAATCATAGGATTATAGAGTACTTATTGACATAGGAAATTGTTTATAATATTTATAACATATGTAAGGGAAAGTACCATTAAATGGTATTAGTAGTATTCTACTTTTATAAAACTATATAAGTGAATAAACATGAAGAATATTAAAAAGACACAGGCAGTATATATAGTGAGATTATTTTGGGTGGTGGAATTATGGGGAAAATATTCCTTAATTGTGCTTTTCTGTTTGCCAGTTATCCTGCATTAAGCTGATACCATTTACTTAGAAAAAAAGTTAGACACAATTACAGTAAAAAATCTTACAAAAACAGATTTCTCCTTATACCACTTTTTCCTATGACATGGAACATTTTGCAGATGTACTAGGTTACATACCGCTAGGACCAGAAAGGATTTTCTTCCAGGTGCAAGTATGGCCAAGGATGATACCAGAGCCCTAGAGGTTTCACGCTAAAAATTGCTCTTTGTGTTTGGTTCTGTTCAGAAACACGTCAACATGAGGAATGACTGGGCCAGTATCTCAGGAAATGACCTCTGGTTTGTAATCCACATGGACAATTCCCCTGTAGCACATCAAAGCTCTGAGTCAGCTTGTCCTATAGATCTGCTACCCCCATATATAGCTTAGATCTCCATGGTTTTGTCACTTCCTTCCTCTGTCCACATTTCACCCTGACATCACAATGCCAGAAGTAAAATATTTGAGTCAGAGTCAAGCTGGAGAATGACCCAGTCTAGGCCAGGCATGGCATCCCAGTTGCTTCTGCATCAGATAGCTTCACTTTGTTGGGTAAAACTAAAGCAGCCAGCACAAATCTCTGTCCATCGCATCTTTAAAGATTCTGCCAATGTCAAACATTATTTAAAGAAAGAAATTTGTGACCCTGCTGAATGGCACTGGCCTGAGGTGGTTTGCTATGAACTCACTATGTGACCTTAGATAAAAAGCCTCCCTGTTCTAGACCTCAGTTTCCTTGCCTATTTAATGAGATGCCTTGATTCACTTTCAAATGTTTATTGAGTTTCTACTCTGGGGCCCAAAGGTACACAAGACAGACATACCCCTTGCCGTAGTGGAGCTTGCAATTTAGTGGAATAGAGAGATAATATTTTTAAAAGCAAATCTAAAGTAGTATGGAGGTATTCCACAGAGGAGAAATTATAGAGATTCTACTGAAACCAAAGGAGGGGCAGCTAGGCCAGACTCAGGGAGTCAAGGAACATCTTGGCACCAATAATATCTGTGATGGTTAATACTGAGCATCAACTTCATTGGATTGAGGGATGCAAAGTGTTGTTCCTGGGTGTGTCTGTGAGGGTGTTGCCAAAGGAGATTAACATTTGAGTCAGTGAACTGTGAAAGGCAGATCCACCATCAACCTGGGTGGGCATAATCTAACCAGCTGCCAGCACAGCCAGGATAAAAGCAGGCAGACGAAGGTGAAAAAACTAGACCGGCTTAGTCTCCCGGTCTCCATCTTTCTCCCATGATGGATGTTTTATGCCCTCGAACATCAAACTCCAAGTTCTTCAGCTTTGGGACTCTTGGACCTTTGACCACAGACTGAAAGCTGCACTATCGGCTTCCCTGCTTTTGAGGTTTGGGACTCAGACTGGCTTCCTTGCTCCTCAGCTTGCAGACGGCCTATTGTGGGACCTCACCTTGTGATCATGTGAGTCAATGCTCCTTAATAAACGCCCCTTTATATATACCTCTATCCTATTAGTTCTGTTCTTCTAGAGAACCCTGACTAATACAACATCTAAAAAGTGACTTTGAGAAGACATACTGAAGTATGAGTAAGAGTTAGTGAAAGAGGGTGATGGGAGGAAACACTTGCCTACCAAAGGCCCAGAAACAGGAGGGTAACTGATTAGTTCAACAGGTTAGAAGAAATTCATATGGCCAAAGCAGAGGCTGCAAGAGGGCATAGAATGGGATGAAGGGAAGCCATGTCAAAGTTTAGATGGGTGCTGTCCAATAGGTATACAATGTGAGACACATGTGTCATTTTAAATCTTCTAGTAGCCACATTTTAAAAGCACAATGAAACAACTGAAGCTAATTTTAGTAATATATTCCAGTTAACCCAATTATCTAAAATATTATTTTAACATGTAATCAATACAAAATTATCAATAAGATATTTTACAACTGTTTTTTCTACTAAATCTTTGAAATCTAATGGCTACATTTAAGCTTATCTATGTTCTGAATCACCACATCTTGAGTGCTCCACAGCCTTACATGTGGCTACTGCATTGGACCAAATAGGTTTAGACTTTATCCTTAGGATGCCGCAAAGCCACCAAAGGGTAATAACAAGGGATGAGATGCGACGATCACCAGGCTGCTATGTAGATAGTGGATTTGAAGGGTAAATGTGAGAAGCAGGGAAACTGGGAAGGAGGATACTGAATAAATCTAAAGAAAACATTTGGTTAATGGCAGGGAGAATAAATAGATCTCGATGGAGTCAAGAGATATTTCGGAAGAGATTTAAACATCTTGACATGCACATGAGCCCATGAAGCACTCAGATCCAAGAGTTACTTCACAAGGCATAATGATGTATTTATTTTTTCCCCTTTGACCTCTTCAAGCTGAAAGTCACAGACCTGGGTGAGAAGTCACAGAGGCAAGATTGGTTTCCTAGGAGCCGTGTAGTGAATAGTTTTGGTGAATGGTTTGTGGTGCTGTTTTGACCCTTTCTAGTCTGTGGAGAGTGAGATAGAGGAATCATCAGAGAGCCTGAGAGCAATTATTGCTTTTTTTCTCCTCTCTCCATCAGCTGACACATTGAATTTGTGAAGAGAGGAGGGGAGGAGGAGATAGGTGGAGAATACTGCTTCTTAGGAGTGATTACAGTCACAGAGGGACTTGAAGAGACATCCTTGGGCCCCATATTTCTTTTGCCACCAGTGACTTCCAAATCAAATGAGTCCAATCTGCAGATCAAAATGAGATTTTTCTTATTGACTTCCCTGAAAGCTTAGCCAGCTCTCTGCAAATCGAGTCATGTGTATCCTGCATCTTCATCAACCATTGCCGATTGCAGGGATGTCGGAACTGGGCCAAGATTGGCAAATATGTCACTGATGCATGAGGCTAGGGAAAATCCAGCTCTTATTGGCCTGGCAGTGCTGACCTGTTTTGTCCATAAATGAAGAGCAAATGCAATTTGCAAAACACATAGAACTGATAAGGGGTTACAACAAGGCGGGGCTGAAGCTGCTTTTCAAAGAGCAGGCCCTCTTGAAAAGGGGACAAAGCCGATTTCAAGATTGAAATCGGACAGTATTTCTTAAAGCGTGCTCTGTATGCCATCTTTATCATAATCACCTGGAGCTTATTTTAAAAATATGTATCTGGGTCTAACCCCAGGCCAGTTGAATTAGAGTGTCTGGGGGTAGGGCAAGGGAAAAGTCCACATTTAACAAGCCCCTGGATGATTCTCGTGCACATTAAAGTCTAAGATGTCCTTGAAGAAGGAAAGTTTTTCCACTTGGGTATTGGAAAAAACACTGAATTTGAAGTCAGCCCACTTGATCCTTCACGTGGACTCTGCTGTTAACTGGCTGGATGACATCGCAGTGAAGGGGAAAGGAAACGGGATGTGAAATCAGAAGCAGGCACAGGCCTACCTCTCACAGAAGAGCTGTGTAATGACAGTTAATAGCTAAGCTAAGTCTCACCCTCACCACCAGAAAATGCAGAGCTGAGCTTAGGTGACCTTGAAAAGTGTGGTAGCTCTGACGGTCTATTTCTTTAAGTCATCTAACATCAGTTTCTTCATCTGAAAAATGGGAAGCTTATGTTCTGTTTTGGCTATGCTTTATGGAGGATTCAATAAAACAATGTACATACATTTAAAAAATATGTACATACATTTAAAAAATATTTTTAAAGGTTTACACAGTATGAAGAAGTATTATTAATTTATGATAGTTATCTCTACTTAGAGCAAGCTTGTCAAACCCGTGCCCCATGGACCGCATGTGGCCCAGGATGGGGGCTTTGAATGCAGCCCAACAAAATTCATAAACCTTCTTAAAACATTATGAATTATTTTTGCTATTTTCTTTTTTTACCTCATCAGCTATTGTTAATGTTAGTGTATTTTATGTGTGGCCCAGAGACACCAAAAGATTGAACACCCCTGACTTATCTGTCATAAGACTTCCCACACTGATAAATTCTCCTTAAAAGCATAGTATTTTTTTTTTTAGCAACACTGAAATCAAGGTGCATTTTACTGTTTGTGGCATCTTCCAATTACAATAGGCAACAATATTTCTTCCTTATTGCCACACAAAATAACAGTGCATCTTACAATTGGTGGCATCTTAGATTTTGTTCAATACAATGTATTTTTTACAGATTTGGGGGTATGTGGTACCAATACACAGGTTCACACAGAATTATGTTGTTCTCATAGCTTTCATACAATAATTTTTCTAGTAGCTCGACCTTCTAAATATCAGAACTTTTCACTGTATTCTGTTTTTTCTTCTTCTTCTTCTTCTTCATCATCATTATACTTTAAGTTCTAGGGCACATGTTTTTGTTTTTACTTTTTTACAAAGCACAATACCAAGTACAAAGGGATTTTGCATTGTTTTCTATAGCTCACATACTGTGAAATGGGCCACGTTTACCTCTACTGATCCTCTGTTTAACACTACCACCAGCCTTGGAGAGGATAAGAGAGTCACTTTGTAATACTCCAAGTTTTCTTTCCAAATATTAAGAAACAGCCCTTATTAATGGCTATACCTTAGCTTGGCATTCAAGTCTATCAATAATTTGGCCACTGTCTTCTTATACCTACCTAACACTAGCAAAATTTGATTATTTGATGACATACTTTATATTCTCCTAACTTCACAACTTTGTGCTTTTTTGTGCCATACACTTGCTCTGAAATGTCCCCTTTATCACTCAATATCTGCCAAACAGATTCCTACCTATAAAAATATCATTTCAACTATTCAGGAGGCTGAAGCAGGAGGATCACTTGAGCCCAGGAGTTCAAGTCCAGCCCAAAGAACATAAAAAGACATTCTCTCTTTAAGAAAAAAAAAAAATCATGGACACATGCAAATATGTAGCTTCAAGAATGCTGACTTCGCTGCTGTATATAAAAGCAAAAGCAAATATGCAAACAAAATGGCACATGACATAAATGTCCAACATTAGGGGATTGATTACATACATGCAGCTGTACAATGGAATACTACATGCCAGTTCATGTGCTGTTTTAAAGAATAGTAAAGGCATGGAATGATCGTCATGATATACTATTAAGTAAAAGAGAAAAGCAAGTACCATTATAAAAAATCACCTATAGATAAAACATAAATAAAAACAGATGAGAGAAGGACACACACTGTTGGTTAGGATCTAATTTTTTGTCACATCATAGGGTGATATGGTTTGGTTCTGTGTCCCTACCTAAATCTCACCTTAAATTGTAATAATCCCCACGTTGTCAAGGGGAAGACCAGGTAGAGATAATTGAATCATGGGGGCAGTTTCCCCTATGCTCTTCTCATGATAGTAAGTGAGTTCTCACAAGATCTGCTAGTTTTATAAGGGACTTTCCTCGCTTCACTCTGCACTTCTCTCTCCTGCTGTCATGTGAAGAAGGATGTGTTTGCTTCCCCTTCCACCATGATTGTTAGTTTTCTGAGGCTTCCCCAGCCATGGGGAACTGTGAGTCAGTTAAATCACTTTCCTTTATAAATCACGCAGTCTCAGGCAGTTCTTTATAGCAGCGTGAGAACAGACTAATATATAAGGAGCTTATTATAAGGCCACACAGAAGAAAGGAAAAACAGGGAAGTTCTTGGAACCAACATGGAGATCTCACAGAGAACACAACATTCTACACACTGTTCAAAATTGCAATATTGTTATAGTCACGTAATGTAACTTCTCAGCTTCTGCTTCCCTCTCAGCCTTTTTTTTTTTTTTTATTCCCTGGTATGTGTCTCAAATTCCAGATATGAGTAAGAGGGTCTGATTCACTTACTTAGTCATCACCTCATACAGAGCCGCTGCATTGGACAGACCTCTCAGGCCAGGCTACTTCATGGCCAGTGGGCTACTCGGCCCATTACTGGTGCCTTTGGTACTGATCCAACCAGTTGTATGCAGGGTGGCAAGATTGCATGACAGAACATGGAATTGTAGAGGTCAGGAAGTGCTGAGGCTGCTCCTCTGAAATGGGGCAGAAAGCAGGGCAGGTACTCCAAGACTCATACACATTCTTTTCCAGTACATTCATCAAAATAATATTTGTGGTTATGACCGAAGGATGGGGGAAAAAATAAATTCATTACTGTTGGATTTGGCTCCATGAGACGGAAAACCCCAAATTACAATGGTTTCAACACAGGAGGGTTTATTCTCTCAAGTGGAAGAAGTCTGGGATGGCAACTCACAAAGTCATTAGGAGTTCAAGTACATTCTAACTTCCTGCTCTTCATCATAGCACATAGTATAGAAGTCATTATTTCTGTTCACTAATACTCTTTTTCTTCCCTCGTTCTGGGAACACAATAGGACTTCACTTTCTTCCCCTTTGAATGTTGGTGTGTCACGTGACTTGCTTTGACAAATGAACTATAAAGGGAAGTAACATGAATCACTTCTAAGCAGAAGCTTTAAGAGTCAATGCCAATCCATTATACATCCTTCCACCTACTACTGTGATTTTAAAAGCATATGTTGAGAGAAAGCTGCCATGAGTCTGGGTGATGGAGTGACTCTAGTTAGCACAGGTTCTTTGTTGAAGTCTATTGGATATTTAGGTGAGGTAGAAATAGAAAATCATTGAGGTTAGGGGACTGTTTGTTATTATAGCATAACCTGGTCCATTCTGACTAAATACATATAGGCATCATCAAAATCACTTCCTGGTCCACTCTGGTTGCTAGAGATTTAGCCATCACCTTCATGTCCCAGGCATCAAGAAGAAAAACTAGAGAAGGACAAAAGGACCAAACTTCCTAGTGAAGCCATTTCCCTTATAGAGTCTTCCTGGAAGTCCCACACAATGTTTTAACTTACATAGCTCAGAATTTAGTTACATAGCCAATGTATTGATAACTGGCTGCAAAGCGTTCTGGGTAATGTAGTCTTTTAGCAGCACATTGTTGCACTGAATGTAATTAAGGCTAAGTTTCTAAGAAGGAGAAAAAAGATATTAATCAACCAACACCATCTGCCATAAAATATGACCCTCACTTTCTTTTATTTATATTTTCTTAATTTCTTAAATAAAAACTTCCATAATTTCATATAAGAAAAAAAGTTATTGGAACCCTCTTATTTATTCATCAGGACAGCTCAAAGTCTCTCTTAATCACCCCCATAGAAGCCCAGTCTTTCCCTCTAAGTTCTCCCTAAATCTCATAGGCCCCACCCCTCATTTTCTGATCACATTTGCCATCATGTCATAGTTTCATACCTACCCTACAATAGATCCCCCGAGGGCAGGGCTCAGCTCTTATTTCCTTCAGTCTTCTAAGATTCATTTCATGTATAGTGGATGTTCTATATTGGAAGTAGGAAGGACAAAAAGCTATTTCTCAAATGCCATTTATTTTTATTTTAAAATCCCAAATTGGAAGCAGAATTAGCTAATACTTTCTCCAGAGTAAGTACATTAAGGAAGTGCCTAAGTGTAAAGCACCACCTTCCTATCCTGGTCAGAGTTCAGACAGTAAACCAGCTCCACAGACATTTAAGAGGGGCAACAATGTGACTTCCATTGGAAACATGGACAGGTCAAATCTAGGTATATCTGAACTTAAGAGACATATGGACAGATTGTTCTGGCAGCTGACTGTCATGAAGACTAGCATAGGAAAGTCATCCAGAGGATGCCAGAGCCTCCCTCCACACTGCCCATGCCTCCTGGCCATCTTGTATGTGAAACCTTTTTAGAATAAAGTGCATGGTAGCATTTGGTAACTAAAGTCCCTGAAATTGCATCCAAGTAAATTTCATACAAAATTTCAATCTACAGCAGAGTATTGTGGGAAGAACTTGATGTACTGGCATTACCCTCTAGGCAAAAGTGTTTTAAATAAGTAAGAGGAGACTGAAAAAAGTCCCACATAATTGGGGCAGGAAAGAGGATCCTTATTCTAGAATGGCAGTCCAAAATAACAAATCTAAGAGCTACCACCCTGAGTACTTGTTATAGGTGCTATGCACCAGGCATTAAGCTAAGCACTTAATATATATTGCTCATTTTATTCCTACAATGTCCCCATATGACCTGTAGTATTTTAACTCCTATTTCTAAAAATCAAGCTAACCAAAGAGCTCAGGGCTTTTAGGAGATCAGTTATAGTAACGGTCCCATTTAAAAGACCCCATAGGCACATTCTTTGGTGACTTTGTGGCTCCTCTTATCAAAGGATTGAGCCTATTTTCCCATACCTTGGATCAAGGCTGGTCTCATACTTGCTTTGGACAGAACAGTTTTGTAGAAGCAATAGTTCTGAGCTCTGAGACCAGTGCTAGTTCTGAGTCTGTATCTTGAGAGGGCTTGCCTGCTTCTCTTGCCTCTCTTAAAACTTTGCTACTGCATGTAAAAACCCTGGGCAAGGCTGCTATATTGTGGAGGCTCATGGAGCAGGGATGAGTCATACTAGCTGGGATCATCTTCAACCAGCCAGCCCCCAGCTGACTCACCAGCTGACCACAGAAGTATAAGGGAGCCCAGCCAGGTTCAACAGACCCACCCAGCCAACCCCTAGACTCTTGAGCAAAAATAAATGTTTATTGCTGTATGCCATTGAAGTCCTGAAGTTGTTTGTCAAGCAATATTATTGTGGCACTAGAAAACTGGTAAAGGGATAAATAAGTAACTTCCTCAGGGTCACCTAGCTAGTAAATGGCAGAGCTAAGCTTTGAACCAAGTGTGTCTAACTTCAGAACCTGCCATGTGTCCAGAAGACTCGAGAAACAACAAACCCCTCACAGTATGAAAAGTTCCTCAGGATCTCCAGTCTCCTAGTTACAGGCCGTGTGTTCCATCCTGAGGTCTCCGTTAAGTGGTCCAGGCCTCTGGACCTTGGTTTCTTTACCTTTAAAATGGGCATAATAAATATTTCTTTTAACAAGATTCCTCTTAACATCCAATGAGTTACCTGATGTGAAAGCATTTCACAAATGGCTATGCAGATGCCGACTGGGTTAACGATCAGGCATATCATCCTCTCTTCCCCTGCCAGTACTCAACCACCCAGGGCAGCTCTGCCTGGAAGAGGCTTTGCCTGGAAGTCCTCCACACTTCTCCACTCAGATTAATTATGGAGTGTGGGTGTGCCTGTGGAGGAGACGGTGTGGATGGTTTGTCTTTGCAGCAGTCCTACTGCTGATAGCAGGAAAGCTTTAGCTGAGTTTGAAATGGGATAAAAAGAGAGAGAAAAAAAAACAACCAACAGCTAAAGCTGCTATCAGACTCACAGAGGCCCTTAATGGTGATTTAATGCTGGAAGATCTAGCTTGCCACAAGACTGTGACAGGACTGTATTTTTTTCTGTCGGGGTTAGGTGAGTGGTAGTGTGGCCGCATTTAAAGGCGACAGGGAGGGGTTGGTGGAAAGGGCATTAATCACGTACCTTGGAGCATGGTCTGGACTATGAGCAGAATTAAAGGGACAGGGAGACCAGGAGATGACTGAGGAATGTCCCTTGGGGCTGAACATTATCAAGGAAACATAAAAAGGAGGGCAGATCTACCCCTCACCTGCACTTACACCTCTCATTTTTACACCTAAGATCCTTGTCCCTGCATCCCCCGTACTCGTTCCAGCAAAGCCTTTACAGAGGCAATTTAGTGTCCCTGGTGGTTCCAGATGTGGTCTCAGCATGCAAAAGATCAGGATTCAGAAGCACCACATGCACACCTAACAGTGTCTAGTTAACTCTTCCTTTCACCTTTTGCACATCTAAATACTTTTGAAAAACATACTCAGATGTAATATTTAACACCAGAAACTACCCAGTACTGTGCACATACCAGCATGCATTTGTTCATTCAGTTACCAAACACTATTTGCACTGCCTATTATGTGTCAGGCACTGTGGTAGGCCCAGCGGATGCAAAATTGAGTGACATATGGTACCTGCCCTCAAGGAGAACCCAGCCCATCAGAGAGGCATCATTGGAGGAGAAGGCTTATCTGAACTTGGAAAATCAGAAACTGTTTCCTGGAGGAAGTAGCATCTGAGCTGAGGCATGAGGGATAAGGGGGCTGAGAAGCGTGCACAGGCACAGAGGTAAGAAGCAGCATGGTGTGCGGGGAAACAGGTGTAGCTAGAGACACAGGTAAGAGAACCGAGAGGCTGGAGAGAGTCTGAAAGTTAGGCAGGACTCAGTCACGGTGGGTGGGTGGGGGCTTTGTAAGCCAATTAGAGGAGTCTGCAGGTGGTGTGAGACCAGCAAGAGCTTAAGCAGAGAGGTATTACGGTTTAGTTTTCTCCACCTCTACAACTGTCACCATCCAGCTGCTCGTGCCAAAAACCTGTGAGTCAACCTCGTACTTATCCACCTCTCTCCTTTCTCTGCATAGCTAATCCATTAGAAAATCCTATACATTATTCCCCTAGTACACAGCCACTGGTCTTCACCTCACTGCCCCAATACCTCCCAAAGCCGTCCCCTAAGAGCTCCCAGCCGCCACCCTGGCATATCTCTGTTCTCCCCTGCAAACAAAGTCCTCTTTTCTAAACATAAATCAGAATGCATCTCTTTTCTGCCGAAAACTTCCCAAGCGCTTCCTGAGGGCTAAAATTCTAGCATCTCCTTGTGCGTCACAGGGCCTTATGTGATCTGGCCTCTGCCCACCCCTTTGGCTTCCATTCCCTGCACCCGGGCTCACCCACCCCACCCTGGCCACGTGGAAGCCCCTGCCACTCCTTCAATAACGGGCACTCAGGCCCAACTCACATCTCACCGCCTTGGCCCTGATCGTCCACTGCTTAGTACTCCTCTATCTCACATTGTCCCATGATTCACTCTCAGTTTATTCAGATCTGTGCTCAAACATCTCCCCTTCAGAGAGGCTTCGTCCAGGCTCACTAAAATACTCAACCACCACCCCAAGCCCCACCATCCATTTCTGTCTCTTATTCTGCTTTACTTTGGGATGCTGAAGTGAGTGGATCACTTGAGGTCAGAAGTTCAAGACCACCCTGACCAACATGGGGTGAAACCCCCTCTCCACTAAAAATGCAAAAATTAGCCGGGCGTGGTGGCGGGCACCTGTAATCCAAGCTACTCAGGAGGCTGAGGCAGGAGAATCGCTTAAACCCAGGAGGTGGAAGTTGCAATAAGCCGAGCTTGTGCCACTGCACTCCAGCCTGGGAGACAGAGTGAGACTCCATCTCAAAACAACAACAACAACAAAAAAAAAAACCACACTTATCCAACCTTAAATTGCATTGCTTGTGTATTTGTTACTCTCTTATTCTCTGTCTTCCCCTCTAAAATGTTGCATGAGCGAAGACAAATATGTCTATCTCATTCACCATCACATCCCCATCCTTTAGAACCGTGGTCTCGGCTCATAGAAGGTACAAAAAAAAAAAAGTTTGTTCAGGTGGAGCATGCAGGAAATGAGCATGTTTAAGGTAAGATGATGAATCCCCTTTTGGAATGGTTGTGGTATCTAAAATCCACTCTCCATAGCTAAAATCTTTTTTTTTTTTTTTTACTCTACTGCACCCATGCCTCTCCCTCACATAAACCCAGATCCTGAGACCACTTTCTAAGGTCTTTAAAAAATAGTATTTCACCTCTCTGAATCCCATCTGTAAAACCGGAGTAACGAGACTTCCTTAAAAGGTAGCTGTGAGGAGCCAATGAAAGAATATCAGCGAGATTTACTCCACAGGCCTGATGACAGATTTAGACTCCAGGAGATCATCACAGGATATTTTAATTTGATGGATACATAAATATTATTATACTATATTCTGCTATTTAATATTTATTTGAATTTAATGTTTTTTCCTACTAGACTATAATGACTAATTCTTATTCTTTTTATGCTTCCTCATATCCCTACCCCAGTGCCTAGCACAGTGTTTACTGTTTATTTCACAGAAAACAAAGAGCTTCTGCTCCAGAATCAGGAGCACTCAGGGATTTTTGACTTTGTTAGAGCCATGACCCAGCGGGACACACTGATTCTCTGACTACCTCATCTCCATGATCCGATTAATCCTCCCCAACTCCCTGATCTCCTGTTCCCAGACCTCCCTGCTCCTGACCATAAAAGCTACTGAATCCTTCATGTCGTTCACTACTTCCTAGAACATGTGCTTATAAGGACATGCATATCTCTTTCTCTCTCTTTCCATACTGACCTGGTCATAGGCTGAGGTCAAAATCAGACACACTTCTCTCTTCCAATGTTATACACACACACACATCCACACACACACACACACACACATTTTCTTATTCCAATATATCCTTTTGAAAAAATTAAAGCAAAGCTGTATATACTATGTGAATGCTGATTTTTTAAAGATGTAATAGAGTTGGCAAATCATTCCTTTTGGTGACTTGGGCAGAAGTCAAATGGACAGAAGGCATTCTTTTTCACAGTTGTATATCTTGCATGGTAAGCCATCCCTAAGTTTACTAAACAGATTTTCCACCAATGAGCATTTTGATTATTTCTTAGTTTTTGCTTTTCAAAACTCACTGTATACATAGATGGGCATAACTGTAGGATGGATTCATACAAGAAGACTGGCAATTTTAGGTATGCTGGAAATTTGGGTTTCTATTGCCCAAAAAATTACACCAATTTAAATTCCAAACAATAGTATACAAGTGGCTGTCTCTCCAGTATTATCAAGTTTTTTATAACTCTGCAAATCTGCTAAGTGAAAAACAAAATCTCACTTTTGAGAATTTCTATTTTTTATTGTGAGGAAAGTTGAGCATCCTTTTCTATGTTAATACTGTTAATACTTCTTTTCTTTGGACTGGTTCATATTATTGGCTTATTTTTCTCTTGGGTTGTTAATTTTATTTTTTGATTAGCCAGCATTCTAAAAAATTAAGAAAATTAGTCCTTTATCTGCCATATCTGTTATGAATTTTTTTCTAATTTAATATTGATTAGTTACAGTATTTTTTCCATGCACAACTTCAAACATTTTAGATAGTCAAATCTGTCAGTCTTTTTTAGGGCACTTGGGTTTTGTTTCTTCTTTAGAAAGCTCTTTTGTATGTCAAGATCACAAAAGCATTTCATCAGATTTCCTTGTAGTGATTTGTATGGTTTCTGCTATTTTTTTACATTTAATTCATTAATCCATGTGGAGCTTTGCATTACTTTTCTATTACTGCATAACAAGTTATCACAAACTTAGCAGCTGAAACTGACATACATATATTATCTCACAATTTCTGTTGATCAAGAGTCTGGCCAAAGCTTAACCAGGGCCTCTTCTTAGGGTTTCACAGGCTATGACCAAGGTGATGGCCAGAACTGTGTTCTCATCAGAGGCTCAACTGGGGAAGGATCCACTTCCAAGCTCCCTCATATTGTTGCCTGAATTCATTTTCTGATGCTATAAGATTTATGGCATCTTGCCTCATCAAAGCCAATAAATGAGAGAAGGAGGTAAGGAGAAAGGAAAAAAGAGAGAAAGGTTGAGACTCTAGAAAAATAGGCATTATACTTTTACATAATCACAAACATGTGATCACTTACAACCCATAATCTTTGCCACATTCCAGTGGTTAGAAACAAGACTCTGGTCCTGCCCACACTCAAAAGGATTACACAAAGGTATGAATACCAGGAGGTGGGAATCATAGGCACTGCTTTATAGACTGTCACTCATAGGGCCTGTTTTATAGACTGTCACTCACAAATTTATTTTGGTAGAAGGAGTAAGGTAGGGATATAAATTTATAGATGATTAGCCAGATGTCTCAGTATCACTTATTAGATTATCTAATTTTCCCATACTGATTAGAAATTTTACTTCTGTTTAAGACAGAGACTTAAATATCACAAACTAAGTAATTTCTCCTTCTTCTTTCATTTCATGTATACATCTGTGATACCAGAAATGTAGTTTGTCAATCTCATATTCAGCTTATTGGGCATAAAAAGAACATATATTCCCAGAGACATTGTTATCAGTTTCTGTCACATTCATATAGATATATAGTCTTTAGTCATATTTATATCTATATACATATCTAGCTATAAATAAAGGTTGAGGGAAAGAAAATGAAAAGAGGTCATCATTATCTCATTCCCTTCCTCACAAGAGGTGCATATTCCCAGCAGGGTCCAGACAACCTCTGGCAAATTCAAGCATCTGTTAGAAAACACTAAATCAGTCAGCTTAGTCAAGAGCTTACACAAGTCATGCTCACAAATGAGCCAAACTCAGAACCAAAATGGGGAAATGGCTAAACAACAGGTAGACCAGAAATACCTCTGGGGACATGAGCACATTTTAAAGAAGAGGGCACAGATGAAAAGGGATGCAGAGTCTGGTAGGAAAACTGCTGCTAGTAAATCCTATGTATGTGAACTACCACAATATTCACTTGTGCCTTTGTGATTACGAGCCTGTTATGTTTGGCAAAATGAATACTTTCTGTGACCACTTTACATTTCTTACTGGAGTCTGTGACCACCCATTAAGACCAATGTCATTGTCTCTTAGAAGCAGGTGATGGAAAGATGATGAAGCATGTTCTAGCCATAAGATTCCCTGAAAAAATGTCCATTACCTCTATTGTTATGACAACCCATTCCCACTATGCTACAACTTTTATGAAAGAGGCTGTTTGTGTCCTGTGAATTAGTGGAATTTTTGTAATATTACTTGTTAAATTACATATATGTGTGTGTGTGTGTGTGTGTGTGTATATATATATGCATATATACACATATATAATGCAATAGTAGCATGCTATGCACAATTTCTGCACTTTGACTTTCACAGTGTGGAAAAAGATACATATATATATATATATGTAAACACACACACATACACACACATATATATCATAGCATGGTTTCATATTAGCACTATACAACTACCTCATATTTTTGCTTCATATTTTAATAGTTATATAATATTGATCAGAGGTAATATAATTTATGTAACCATCCCCTATTAAAGGCCATTTGGTCTATTTCCCATCTTTTGCTTTTAGAATAATGCTTTAATAAATGACTTCATACTTCACAATACAATTTTAACTCATAATCCTTTTAGAGATTAATAAGAAATTATTTCTAACAAAATTTATGTTGTTTCTATCACGGATTGCCATCTGTCAAAAAGCATTACTATACAACAATTATCAAACTGAGGTACAAAGAAGAAGTCCACACTGATAGTCACTGGCAGAAACTAACATATAAACACGTTGTATTTAGTTCACACCATTATTTTTCAAAGTGGAATGAATCATCAGCATTAAAATCATACCGTGTTGATGTAATTTAGAGAAATCACATCAAAATTAAGATGTAGGGTGTCTCTTTAATAACTAAATACTTAGCATTTAGAGGTCAGACTAGTCATGTAAATAATGAGAGAGGAAGTATTTGAGGATAAGACAATGGGGAGTAGTGGTGAGTAGTATGGGCTCACATTCTTGCACAACAGTAGTTGCTGGAGGTGCATAAGAGCTGCTCAACTCAGATGTGAATGGGCTTCCTCAGTCCACCACACAACCAAAATGGTGACCAAGGTTGCTCCATGTCTTAGAAGTTGTAACAGTTAACGGTTTTCATAACACATTCTGTATTTTCTCCTCCACAGCAGAGACGAAAACAAAGTGAAATATTTTTTGTATTCAAAGAAACTCATAATAGTGGGGGGAAGAAAACTAGGTCCACACTCACCACCACTCCCTATTGCCTCATACTCAGATGCTTCTTCTCTCATTTACATGATTAGTCTGGCCTCTGAGTGCATTTGAGTTTCCAATTGCATATTTAAAAGAAACAGACCTTCCCTAAAGTCAAACAGTCCAAAAGCTGCCTGTTATTTCCCTTCTCTCTTTATTAAATACTCTCTCCCTTTGTCAAATTTTTTGATGTTTGGACTGGAAAGCATTATTTGTTTTTTAATACCATTTCTTTAAAAAAAAAAAGAAAATCCTGAGTCTGTCCAACAGACTTTACAGCTAAAGTAGCTGGTCCGTTGATTCTGGAGGAAGAGCAGCTGGCAACACTAATCAACGTTGGGCATTTGCATTTTTTTTCCCTTTTTTATGGTCTCCCCTGGTGCTGGGAGATTGGTTTTCTGTGTTGGAAGGAGAGCATGGAGAGCAGCTGCTGTCTCCTGGTCTAGTGCATAGTAAAGAAGAGCGCGTGGTGCAGAATTCATCTACCAAATATCCCAACAGGTTAACCAGTTCTGGAGTGAGGAAGTCACAGCTCTTGCTTTTGAAGGTTCTTTGTATTGAGTATAAAAGATTCTGTGTTTCTGAGAATAAGAAATTTCTCTTCAATTTCACTCTATATGCTCTAGGCAGCAAGATGATGCTTTTTAGACATGATGATCTCCTACTGACGAGGGACTGACAAGAAAAAAAATTAAATTCAAGAATGAACTTGAGAAAAATTAACATATGCATGTTCCTGAAAACTGGCAGCAATGTAATGTTCACTACAAGTTAGTAAGGGTTTTCTATCTTCCAGGTATTTTATCTAGTGCTATGTGTGCAGTATCTCATTTAATTCTCTCAACACCGAAAGATAGGTGCTTGTTAACCCTGCTTTATAGATGTAGAAACTGAATATCAGAAAGGCACAGTGGTTTTTGCAAGGGCTCTGAGCTTGTAAATGACAGAGCTGGGATTCATCAACGTCTTTCTGCCTCCCTTATACCCTCATCTAAATCCCTGGAAAGCTCCTTTTGTAGAGCAAGCATTCTACAAAGAAGTTTGCACTGGATTCTCAATGAGGACCACTGGGTGTATTCTCTTTGGAATCTATAATGCTACTGACAATAATCACTCAGGAAGGAACCTTTTGATCCTATCCTTTATGTAATTTTTTTTCCTTCCACATATTCTTCACAAGAAGCAAGCTATTATTGGCCACCTTCTCCTCAAACAACACACAATTGAAGTAGCTACCCCATGACCTCACTTCTAGTTTGAAAGGGTTTTTTGTTTTATTGGCCACTTTTCTTCTGGCACTTCTAAGCTCTCCTTGATGTCCTAAAAAGTTAAGTCACTACTCACTAGCACTTGCTGCTGACAGCACACCATTCACTGCAACTCCTTGGCAAGAGGTCAGAGAGTCATGTGTAACTCAGGTAACCTATCCTACAAACTATGAAGCTTCAGGCTCTACATCTACTTCTGTCCAAAAAAGTATTTAGTTATATTATTGTTTTAATAATTTTTTTAGTTTGCATACAGTAAAATTCACTCTGTGGCATATAGTTCTATGAATTTTAACAAATGCATACAATTGTGTAAGAGTTTGGTAAGAAAACTACCACAATCAAGATACAGAATACTTCCTTTCTCCCCAAACTAGTTCCTAATTTTATCCCTTTGATGTCACCAGCCTCCAGCTCCTAACTCCTGCAGCCGCTGGTAATTCTGTGTTCTCTATAAATGTACCCTTTTCCATAACGCCATGTAAAATGTAATCATGCATTGGGTCTAGCTTCTTTCACTCAGCATATGCATTTGAGTGTGCTGAATTGTACAGATCAAATGATATGTGTTGAAGGAGTTGAGAACAGGAGAGCCATTAAGGAAACTTACGTGTTGGTTCAAACAGTCTAGCATAGAACTCTTGGAGAACATATTCCATTAGTTTAAGCTAATTATAAGCTTGCTCCCTGCTATTTGAGATTGCATTTGAAATTCACCCATATTTTTGTGTGTATCAGTAGTCTACTCCTTTTTACTGATGAATAATATTCCACTGTATGGATGTTTCACGGATTGTTAATTTATGTACCATTGAGGGATATTTGAGTTGTTTCCAGTTTTTGATGATGATGATTAAAGCTGCCGCAAACCTTTCTGCACAGGGTTTTTGTGAATGTAAGTTTTTATTTTACTTATGTAAATACCCAGGAATAGGATTTCTGGATCATATGGTAAATTTGTGTTTAATTTTATGAGAAACTGCCAATCTACTTTCCAAAGTGGCTGTAACATTTTGTATTTTCAGTAGCAATAAATGAGAGTTCCCGTTGTTTTACATACTTGTCAGCACTTGATATTGGCAGGTTTCTTTTTTGTTTTTGTTTTGTTTAGCTATCCTAACAGGTGTGAATCTCATCATAGTTTTAATGCAATTCCCCAAATGACTAGTTGAGTATCTTTTTATGTGTTTATTTTCCATTCATGTATCTTCTCTGGTGAAGTGTCTTTCAAATCTTTTGCTTATTTTAAAAACTGGGTTGTGTTTTCGAATGATACTTTTATCATTTAAAGATCAATTCACTTTAAGTTGATCTTCCTTTCAAATTTAAATACCCCAGAAAACAACGCATTAGGCTTCTGTGAATCACCAATATCTCATTATAAATTAGATAAATTAGTTTTATCCATTCACTCAAAAGACATAAGCACCTATTTGTAACTCTTTGTCTTGGTACTATGAATGTAAAAATAAGCAAACATAGTCCACTTTCAAAGAGACTTTGCTAGATACATAGGAGATGGCTTACCAGAGTAACCACATATGACTATAGTAAAAGGTGGAATATAATTAATGTTCTGTGAGATTATATAAGCAAATTGTTAGAGAGATTCCAGGGTGGGAGGGATGATATCTAGTTGAGCATTTGGCCTTGACTAATGGAAACTATTTTCAAAAACAGAAATATAAAGGTAGAAAAAATATTTCAGGTAAAGATACAACATAAGAAAAGGTGAAGGACCTACAGCTAAAAT
Source organism: Mandrillus leucophaeus (assembly GCF_000951045.1). Taxonomy (NCBI): domain Eukaryota; kingdom Metazoa; phylum Chordata; class Mammalia; order Primates; family Cercopithecidae; genus Mandrillus; species Mandrillus leucophaeus. The sequence goes on from NW_012108363.1 coordinate 5,238,719, forward strand.
TATACTTAGTGGTGTAAACTGATTGCTTCTCCCTTAAAATTGGAAGCAAGACAAGAATGTCTGCTCTCACAATTTTTATTGAACATTACACTGGGGGTGTGAAACATAGAAATTAGACCAAAGAAAGAAATAAAAGTCATGCATAATGGAAAGAAAGATGTAAAACTACCTCTATTTGCATGTGACATGGTGTTGAGCACAGAAAAATCTTAAAAAGTTTACTAAAAAGGTATTAGAGTTAATAAATGAGTTCAGCAAGGTTGCACAGCACAAGATCAATACACAAAAATCAGTTAAATTTCCATACACTAGCAATGAACAATCCAAAAATAAAATTAATAATTCTGCTTACATAGTATCAAAAAGAATAAAATGTTTATAAATAAATTGAACCAAAGAAGTGCAAGATTTGTACACTGTGAACTATAAATTATTATTGAAATAAATTTAAGAACTAACTAAATGGAAAGATATCCATGTTCACGGGTTGGAAGGTTTGATGTTGTTGTTAAAATGTCAATATTTCCAAAATTGATCTACAGATTTGTTGGGGCTCAGAACGCAATACCCCAAAGTATGGTGCCTTGGCATGCTGAGTACTTTTTAACTGAAGGAGATCTCATCTTCTTCCACTTTCCTGTCTCCTATTCCTCTTTCTCCCCCAAATCAAGTCATAAAACCTACAGAGATCACTGTCTGGGTTACCGCTGAAAGTAGCTGATAAGACCTTTCTAAGGCAGGTGTCCTACTCTCTACCCAGAGGAAAGCAAAGTTACACAAAGAGGCCACAAAGAATCTGAACAAATAAAACATGCAAAAATATTGAGTTGGACTTCTGCTGCAAACAACATATAAAAATTAATTCAAAATGAACTATAAGGCCTGAATATGAAACTATAAAACTCTTAGAAGAAAACATAGGTATAAATCTCCATGACCTTGAGTTGCAACAATATTTCCTTAGATATCACACTAAAAACACAAGCAAAAAGAGAAAAAAATTAGATGAAAAGGACTTCATCAAAATTACAAGATTTTATGCTTCAAAGTATACTCTCAAGGAAAGGAAAAGATAACCCACGGAAAATGAGAAAATTGGCAAATCATGCATTTGTTCAGGGACTTGTATCCACACTGAAAAACATTTTGGAGAGTTCTTAAAGAATGAAACACAAATATACCACATGATCCAGCAATTCCACGTCTAGGTATCTGCCCAAGAGAAATGGAAACCTATGATAACACAAGGCCTTCACGTGAATGCTCACAGCAGCATTATTCATGACAGTCAAAAATGGAAACAATTTGAATGCCCATCAACAGATGAATAGATAAATGAAATATGACATATCTGTACAATGGAATACTATTCAGCAATAAAAAGTAATGCATAATGATATATGCTACAACATGGATAAATTTCCAAAACATTATGCTAAGTGAAAGAAGCCAGATATATTGTAGGATTTTATTTCTATGAAACAGGGTTGGGAAGAGATTGGTGAATGGGCATGATGGATCTCACTGGAGCACCGCAAGTGTTTTGACCATGATTGTACAACCCATTAGAAGTCTTAGAAATCATTTAATTGCACACTTCAAATGAGTTAATTATATATATATAGTATACTTCAATTATGTTTTTAAAAATTGCCCTTAGAGAAGCAAACTTTAAATCAAGTTAGTAGACCTGGGCCGAGATACACAAAGCCATCTTCAGAAGGCAGAATGGCTCCCAGACCAACAAGACTTGACATAGTCAGACTAAATGTAGTAAGAAATCTATACAAATAATGTGCCACTGGAATGGAGAGAGGTGGGTGGTCACTCTTGGGACCACACGTAAAGAAGAGAAATGGCCTTGGTTTATATGGGGATATTAGGGTTTCCATTACTCCTGGAATAAGGGTAGTGGTGGAGAGGAAGAGGGATGCTAAAAGGATAGCTAAGAGTTAGCTGAATGACTCCCCATGCACTGAGTCCAGGCACCAAGTTCTAGAAAGTAGTTGTTAGTTAGCTCCCATGAAGGTTTGCTGCAAGGTGATGATGCACTGACAGGCCAGTACAAGTCCTTCCAGACTGTGGCCTTGTTCTTAGTAAATTAACAAGCTTAACATTCTTGGTACCACAGCAGTTTCTGTGGACCCTGTTAATGTTAACCTATCCCTGTAATAACCAGGCTTCTGAGCTTATAGGGAAGAGAGCTGAGCTGGAGTGTGAAGAGTGGTACATTCTCCATAGCAGATGTCCCCAGAGAACAGCTCCAATGATCAGAGACCTCTCCAGTTGGTACCTTCTTTTCTGATGTGTGTTCCTAGACTGTAGTTGGCATAGCCCAGCGCAGGTCAGTAGAGCATTCTGGATAAGAATGTAAACTCTGGAATCAGAGCACCTGGGTTCAAAGTCTGTGCTACTGCTTACCAAGGTGTGCGACATTGGGCAAGCTACTTAATCTCTTAGTCTCTCTTAGCTTCACCTTCCTCATCTATGAAACACAGATACTAGGAGGACCTATCTCACATGGCTGTTAAAAGGATTAAGTAAGATCATGTGAGAAAATGGGTGGATTTACCCTGTACATAGCAGGAACAGTCAGTGGGAAAAGGTGAGCACTTAGCACAGAGCTTGTTGCAGGGTAAACACTCAAACATGTGCTATTACTCCCAAATTGGCACTGTCACCATGTATTCCTGTTTTTTAATTGATTTTCTTACAATGAATGTATAGCATTTTAGTTCATAGTCAGAAAACAATGTTATTCAAAAAATTTGAAATATGATTTGTGTTCCTCCAGGAGGGAAAAGAAAGAAGAGTAAGAAAAAGAGATGGAGGAAGGAAGCGGACAAGACAGAAAGATCCAAAGATGCAAATGTGGGACATTTTAGAAGAACAGAACGTTGCATTTCGGCCTTCCTGGCTGATATAAGCCATCTGGTGACTGCATGCAAAAGAGCCCTACCAAGATTATTTTCATGGAGTTATTTTGCCACTGTGTATTTCACACTTCATCTTTGCAGGAGAATGGATGGATTACTCTGCACGTAGCAGGGGACAATCTGTGGAAAGAAGAGAGAAGGATAATCCAATAGCAAAAGTGAGGGGTGATGAAGAGTGAAAGGTAGCAACGTCCCCTTCTGCATATTCCTCTCCATTCAGCATTGGAATCTAAGTCTGAAGTTTTAGACAAGGCTCAGGAACAGCTTAAACTATACATGCAGTTCCCTTCTCTAGTCCCAAAGGCTCCCAGTCAGCCCTAGGCCTTGTGTAGGGAGCTTCCAAATGCCTTTTCAAGGTTTAATTAATTTTCTGCAAAAAATGATTGGTTGACATGACTGCAATAAACATCAAATTCCATTAATTAATACTGAGACATCAGTGTCCGCGCTGCTTCTCAATTACACATTCAGAGGCAGCCACCCTTATGCTGGCATCAATTTGGTCGTGAAGCCCAGTAAGGGCTGTTAAAATGGAAGGAGGACCAAGGGGAGGGAGGGGTAGGGGGGTGGCATCTGTTCTTATGCAGAGATAATCAGCTTGGAAGAATTCACACTCCAGAGCCCACTCCCCAGAGAAGGGTTTAAGAGACCTGGATGAAAGGATTTACATGTGGTTGGGTGAGGCATTTTCATTTTGCTGATAGCCTGGAAGGGAACTATCAGCTTGATGAAAACAAAGCTTCCCTCGGGTTCTAAGACATACTCTTCAAACTGGCTCCCTCCCATTGTTCTTTCTTTCTCTCTTTCTTTTTTTCAGAGCTACAGTCATCTCCAATTTCATGTTAATTCAGAAGAGAGTCAAAGGGGAACAAAAAGCAATCTTTGCTTCTTCCACTCAAGAAAAAACCCTAAAGGGACCACAGCTCCCATCAGGCACATGCTTTAGGGCCTGGAGACAAAGTAAAATGTTCTCATGCACACATGAAGGGTTAGGTCATGGAGATAAAGCAATGTGATTAAATCTTGATAGATTTTTGTTTTAAGAGTGAAAAGGAAAAAAAAAAAAAAAAACTGGTCTTGTTTGCCTCGTTACAAAGAGTGCCGTTGGTAATCCCTGGTTAATCAGCATCTTGATGAGCAAATTTCCCTCCCAGGACAAAGACACCAAGGAAGAATCTATTTGAGGCCATCTCCAGCCCATTCCCATATGGCGGCTCCATCCCTGCCCCTCCATAGGCTCTGCCCCCAGAAGCAGCAGTTTCATTATTCTAGAAATTTTATGATAATTGTTTGTGACTTCAATTCAGAGATTATAAAAATAAAACCGTAGCCCCACCCAGCCTCAGAGGGTAATAGGCAAAGCTGATCATTGTTATATTTCTTCCATACCTTTATAGGGAAGTATTATTCCCTTATTAATAAGTTAATGATCTTTTCCACTTTAAGGATGGAGAGACAAAGACCCAAAAAGTGAAGCAGTGTGCCCAAAGTCACTCTCCAGATGGGTTACAAGTCCCTAACAGATACGGAGTGTTCAGAACAAGGGAGCAATGGAAGGTGGTGGGCTGAAACAAGAACATGCTTACTGTACGCTCCAGCTGGGCCTGGAGGCTCCAGGTGCAGAGGTTGGTGGAGTTAAGATAGGGAGGACTCTTTATTATGATTTATTTCTGTCACCATGTTTCATAAAGTTGGAAAGAAGGTGACTGGTCTAGACTAAAAAGCATGGAGCTGCACAGAAAGAAATTAAGTGGTAGCGGTTAGGATGTAATGATTTTGGATTCAGATGCACTCTGGTTACAAAAAAATAATGAAGAGAAAAGAAAAGGCCCAATCTGACACAAAGAATTGGACCTAATGCTGAGAAAGGAGTCAAAATATTTCATTCTATTCCCAGGCCCCCTCCCCAACTTGCAGAACAATCTTGATCACCTCGCTTAATCTCTGTGATCCACAATCTCCCATTTGTTCAAAGATACTTGGTTAAACTTGCTCTGTTATTGGGGTTGGGATGGGATAAGAACCAAATGGCATTTGTTGAGCAGAAAACTCCATTCATTTAAAAAGACCTATACATGGGGTGAAAGTTGGGTATCTACCACTTAGAGAAGAATGGCTAAGGCTAATGAGTTTTTAATATGTCTGAGGCACTAGACTACATATTTGGCAAACTAGCCCATTCAATTTTCACAAATATCCTGTGAAGTAAGTACTAGCATTGCTCTAGGATGCAAGATGAGGAAACTGAGGATCAGAGATGTTAAGATACTTGCCTGACAATTGCACAACAAGTAGGTCGCTGAGCTGAGATTGAAAACAAACTTTGTCAAATTCTGGAGCTTGAGCACTCACACTCCAGGCCATTCTACGTGGCAAAAGCACTCCAGCATAATTCAGAAAAAACCATCACTCAACTCCATTGAACACTAGATGAAAAACATCAAATGGGAGCACACGTGTGCAAAAAAAAACAAAAAAAAAAACCATTTCTGGCCCTAAACAACCTCCTATTTTCCCCAGTCAGTACATTTTCAATCCCATGTCTCAGATGAGAGCCTACAGGGAAAGAAGGTAAGTAGAGAGGTTTGGGGCGGACACAGCCTGAAACATCCTGAACGCTCTACAGATCAGCACGTGGCTCCTTCTGCTTGAGTTCATTCCAAACAAATCCATTAAAAGCACCATCTTAATGAATATTTTATACAGTTATGACATAGTGAGTTCCATTTAGGAGGGGCTCGTACTAAAGGCCGAGACAATGAACTACTTAAATAGCCAACTAATCAGCAAGGCCAATAGAAATCTTGTCGGGGGTACAATAGTTTCACAGAAAGAAAAAAAAATGAAAGCCATATACTCTCTTCTTGCTGGTTTAAGATTTAAAAAAAAAAAAAAACTCTACCTACCATGTTTAAACGCTGCCAGCCACTAGGAAAAGTCAGCTGTTTGAGTAATTCATTTGTTTTCCTTGGCCCCCTCATGACTTCTGAAGAAAGTCAACGTACAATTTGCTTGTTTTTGTTAAATAAGGTTCTATCTTTGAGCTCTTAGTAAACATGCACGTACTCACATTCAAACACACACACATGCCTTAACCTACTTCCCCTAGAAACAAACTGGAGACAAGGAGAGAATCCCCAGGGACAAATTCAATGATACCCCAGGTACTGTTTCCCCAAGTCTTGCTCCTGACGCAGGAGAACCTGGTGTGATTCAAGGACTTTGGAGGAGAAAAAGGCTGATCCTACAATCCAGAGAGCAAATCGGTGGCCTGGGTGTCAGTGCACTCTGTGGATGGATTCTGTTTGCTCTGCCAGCCTTGACTTGCCTACTGAGTTTTTTTGTTGTTTTATTTGAGACACGGTTTGACTCTTATTGCCCAGGCTGGAGTGCAATGGCACAATCTTGGCTCACTGCAACCTCTGCCTCCCAGGTGCAAGTGATTCTCCTGCCTCAGGCTTCCAAGTAGCTGGGATTACAGGTGCCCGCCACCACACCTGGCTAATTGTTTGTATTTTTAGTAGAGACAGGGTTTCTCCACATTGGCCAGGCTGGTCTCAAACTCCTGACCTCAGGTAATCCACCCATCTTGGCCTCCCAAAGTGCTGGGACTACAGGTGTGAGCCACTATGCCCGGCCTTGCCTATGGTTTTTAAGAAATTTGAATTCATTGTTACCATTTAAAAATGTAGAGATTTCACAAACTTTTCCAGGTTTCTGAGTTCTCTTGAAAGATGAAGAGAGCTGACTGACATCACAGAGCCTAATTTCTGTACAGCCACAGTCAGCTGGAGCCAAGTTGTAGCTGGGAGAAGAGCTGCGATCCCCAGTTCCCAGCCTCCACGGTGTTTCCCCAAACAGAAACACAGGATCCACTGGCATTTGTCACTACGCTTATGTGGCTGTTTTCCTGAGCTAAAAGGAGAGCAAGGTATTTTTTTTATATCCACATGTCTAAAGTGGGAAAGTGAATGGCAGATTAGGATAAGCAGGTATTTAAAGAAAAAGCAGAAGAAACCATAAGCCTAATTCTGTGTGGGAATAAAGACTATGCATTTATGTTTCGCTTAAAGTAAGGTTCTCACCTGGTCCCTGTGGGCATTTGAGATTGACACTCTGGTCTAAAGTTACTGAAGATGTCTGGAAATGGGTCTTTAGGCTCTGTTTTCATTCCCACAGTTCCAGGTGGCGTTCTTAGTATTTGGCCCAGTGCCAGGCATATAGGACATGTGCCGAAAAATAAAATGCATAATGAACTAAAATTACATTGCACCCCTTTCCCCTCTTCATTTGAACAGATTTCTGGGCACCACCTACCCCACGGTACCATCCTCCTTTCTTGCTGATTTAAGAATCCTTTTAGAGCTCTTTTGGCTGTCTATACAGCTTTATTTCAGGACCAATCAGACTGGAAAGAGCTTGATAATGGGATCACATAGAGACTTTAGTGACTGGCTTGATAAAGTATTCACTTGGAGACCAGTCAAACTTAGATTTAAATTCCAACTTTGCCACTTACTGTCTTAGCCTGGATTTCCCAAGAGCAGGGCCTGAGATAAAGATGTGTGTGGAGGCTTATTAAGGAATATGATCCTTGGAATAAGGGGCGGGGAAGTAAAGAGCTAAGGAGGAAAAAGCAATGCAAGGAAGCCTGAACTGCTGCAGGTAATTGGTTTCCTCATTCAAGAGCTTCTGAGGAGCCTTCTGGAATGTGTGCCGGATCCATCGGCCAGCAACAATGGCCTTTATCAGCTCCTGCCCACAGACTCAGGGTATATCAATATCCCCATGCAACCAAAGGAAGCCAGATAAAGTGGCAAGGCCGAGAAGATGTGAGGTGCTATGCAAAAGATGTCCTATACCTTGGTCGAATTACTTCATGTCTCAAAACCTCAGTTTCTCCATCTGTAAAAGGGGATAACATTAGTGCTTCCCTTTTAGAGATGAAGGGAGGAGGTAATGAAATAATCCATGTAACGCCTAATAAAATGCATAGCACATAGCACATATTAATAAATGGCAATTTCTAATATTCTAAGAACTGTGCATCTTAGAGGACTTTATCTGAGAGCTTACAGCAAAAATCAATGAAAGTGAACAATAGTAATTACAATCTTAGCATTCACCTAACAAGAGATGGCAAACTAGCTGCTACTAAGCCAATTCTGTCTCATAAATGTGTTCTTTTGTGCCCCCCATGCTATATATACATTTATTACATATAATATATGCAAAACATATATGTTTAACAGAAATTGATTTTTTGCCAACACTTAAAATTCATTAAATTTCACATAAAATAAGATTTCTAGCTTAACCTTGACAAATAGAAAGATTTGGCCCCACCGGGCTAGTATTCCCACAGCCAGCTAAAGTTGAGTGGTGGTGACCCTTTCAGATGGGGCACATCTTCTCCAATTACCCACCATCCCTCCGTGTCCGCTTCACCCATTCACAACCTGTCTGTCCCCACGGACATTTGCATTTGAAACCCCTAGTCTGATCTTTAACCTAGAAAAGCAGGGTCCCTGGAAACTCAGCCAGGACCCAGGAGAGAAAATGCCTGGAAACAACAAGGCTTTGTTTTCCAGTAAGAAAGCAGAAGAGCCACCCGAGGGCCAGGGCTGTGGAACTCAATGTCCCTGTGATGGAGAGCTAAGTGGATCCTGCTGAGGTGAGAGTGTGTGGTTCCAGCGAGGCTGGCTATTACCAACCTGAGGCTGAGGTCACCCCAGCTGCTCCTGGCGCCTGCAACTCTGTTTATTTCATTCTGGTTCATACCAGAGATTTATTTTTATGAACAGTGAACATTTTTTGTAACATTCCCTCATTTAACCTTCATTATCAAAGTCTCTGCCCAAAGCCCATATAAGCACCATTATTGCCCATATAACATTTTCTAACATCAACCATTTAAGGCATTTTTTCCCATTTTTATTTATTTCTCTTCTGTTACATTTCATTTGAAATGTGCATGGGGGAGAATGTATCTTGTTTTTATGTTGTCTCATACAGACCATAAGCCCTAATGGTGGGGGCTGCCTATTTTGGAGGTTAATAAGCAATGGGGACATTCATCATATGGAACAAACAACCAGGATATGCTGGCCTCTTAAAAAAGGACTAGAAAGGAGTTGTGCATGACGGAGGAAATTGAAAGGAAAATAACGCAGCTTCTTTGTGTCTTCTGAAAGCCAAGAAAACAAGAAGCGTGGTGGCTCCAGAGCAGGAAGCTGGGACAATTAGGAGCACAGTGGGGTAGGCTTGCTCCTCAGATCACCCATTAATAAGCAGATTCTCCATGGAGGGTGACGGTATGCTGTGTATCCCTGAATCATCCATACCTGGCCAGTGTCTGGTGCATGGTGGGTAATTAAACAGTTTATACTATGGATCTTAGAAACTCAAATGATATAAGAAAAATTGGTAATATATTGGCTCACATAGTTGGAAAGTTCAAGTTCTTCGGGCATAGCTGTATGCAAAAACTAAAATAGTGTCTGCTGTGAGTTGAATGTGTCCCCCAAAATCCATGTATCGAAATGTAATCCACATTGTGGTATTAAGAAGTAGGGCATCATGAGGGCCCGGCTCTCATGAATGGATTAGTGCCTTATCGAAGGGTCAGAGGCAACTATCTTAGGCCTTTTTTTACTCTTCTGTTCTTTGGCCATGAAGGGACATAGATTTTTTCTCCTTTTTGCCCTTTTGCCATGTGAGGGTGCCACCATGAGGAGACACCATGATGGACACCAGGCCCTCACCAAACACCAAATCTTCCGGCACTTTGGTCTTGGACATCTGGGCCTTTGGAACTGTGAGAAATAAAATCCTATTGTTGAGAAATTACCCAGGTTCAGGTATTTTGCTATAAAAGCAAAAACAGACAAAGGCGGTGTGTTTAGCTTCTCTGTCTCTGTATCTCTCCTGAATATTCACTCTTCCTTTCTTTCTGTTGATTTTACTTTAAGCAGGCTTTCTTCTTTGGGTAGTCAGATGTTCATCAAGAAGCTCTTACGCTTACATTTCTACAAATTCAATAACTCCAATGATAGTGGAAGGAAGGAAAGAAGGAAGGGAGGAAAAAAGAAAGTAAGAAGGAGAGGGAAAGAGTAAGTCTTTTTTCCAGCATTTTCATTAAAGGTCCTCATATCAATCATCTCAATAGCCCAGTTTGGATCCTTGAACAAATGACTGTGGTCCGAGGTAAAGAAATGCATTCATTCGAAGTTAAGTCAAAGGCTAGCCTACCCTCCCCAAAGGGGCTGAGACTGGAAAAGGTGAAAAGGTGGAACGTGTTCTGTGTGGGCATAAGCAGCAGACCCACACCACAGAAAGGGTGGATGACACGATTGTACAAAGACAACAGCCAGCTAGGAAACCGTGCAAAGTCCAATTAATTCATTGCCACAAAACACGTACTGCCTCTTACTACATGTTAAGATTGTGCTAAGGTCTGAGAATGCAGAGTTGCAAAGCCATTCACAATGATCTTGACAAACTTAACACCTGGTAGAGGACACAGCTAACAAATCTTTAGGAACCCCTGTGCTGGAAAAAGCAGTGGAAGTATGTGCAAGGTGGAAGGGCACTTCATCTGTTGGGAATTCTGGGAGCCAGTGTGGAACATATGCCTCCAAATTATTAAGCAAGCAGTGGTGGGGGCTAATGGTGAGGAAACCGGGGTACTTACATATGAATTATGTTGATCATTGGCTAAGGGCTGCTGGAGGATAAGGGTGTAACTTACCAGGCGTTTCTGGCCTGCCATATGTGTGGACACAGGGGGCTTCCAAGGTTCCTAGGGGAGGGGAGGGAAAAGGAGGGGAGGGAAAAAGAGGGGAGGGAAGGGGAAGGGAGGGGAGGGGGAAATTGGACCAGCAAATCTCTGAGGACCTAACCAACTCTAAAATCCTAAGAGGCAAGATTTAGTCTAGCAATCTGTATTTTATACTTCCACACTGGTTTATCTCAATTTTAAAGCAATCTAAAAATGCATGGGAAATGGATATGTGGTAGGAGGTGGAGGCAGCTGGAAGAGTGAGACGGTCAACGATTTTGCAGTAGAAAATCCAGGACTCCACACAAAAATGTATTCATCATAACAGCCTAACTTGTTTATAAAGGATCTGTTTACTTTTAGCCCTACAATCTTGGCCTCTGCACTTGCAGGATAGAATAATTACAGACTATGGGCCATGGTAAGAGGACCCTCAAGGTTGTGGTTTCATGGAACAGTTGAAGGTCACTAAGGCCACAGGATGGTTATGCTCCTGACCAAGTGCTCTTCCTTTTGTGCACAGCCAGTGTCAGAAAGCAAGAGGTGGATGTAGCAAACCAGGCTTCATTGAGAAAATTAATTTCTTTTCTCCATCTAAGGGCTTAATTCCACATCACATTAGTACTTTCAAAGCTTCCACCCAACCCAATGAAGTTGGTTATATTTGCTTATATTATTTTTAGCATTTCCTACCTTTGGAAGTGTTTTACTGGCAGTTAAATAGACAGGACCTCAAAATATTATTGCAACAGGCCCATGGCTCCATGTGGCTACAGTTTCAGAGTAGGCCTCCCCATTCCAACAAAACCTTGTTCCCCAGAAATCTGCCCGTAAAACAAAAACTCCCTGTGAACTCACACTGGGCCCTGTTAGAGCATGGGAGTTCCCAGGGAGAGGTTTATCGTCTTCTCGTTTCCTAAGATGTGTTCTGATAAAATAGATTTCTCTAGTTTTGTGCCTTCCCTTATATATGAATTGTGTTGATCACTGGCTAAGGGCTGCTGGAGGATTCTTTTTACATTCCATAGAGCACCACTATTGTTGCTTCTAAAGGAAGCTCAAGAATTGCATTTAATTGCAAAAGATGAAGCATTTAAAGTGGGAAGTCTGGGAATGATTTTAAAAGTCCCATAAAAAGACATTAGTATGTCTTTATTAGTCATATTAGTGTTCCTATTTTATTACTCACATTAGTGTTCCTGTTTTACAGATTAGGAAACTGATTACATCTTCTTTTTAAAAAATATTATACAGAAAAAATGTTAAAAATAACAATTCTAACTACTACATCTGTGACTGCTGCTACTACGATTAATACTAACAATGCAGTTAAACATGAACAATTTAATTATTCATTAATAATCTATCATGGCTGGACGCAGCGGCTCATGCCTGTAATCCCAGCACTTTGGGAGGCCAAGGCGGGTGGATCACCTGAGGTCAGGAGTTCGAGACCAGCCTGGCCAACATGGTGAAACCCTGTCTCTACTAAAAATACAAAAATAGCTGGACATGGTGGCATATGCCTGTAATCCCATCTACTAAGGAGGCTGAAGCTGGAGAATCCCTTGAACCCAGGAGGTGGGGGTTGCAGTGAGCTGAGATGGCACCACTTCACTCCAGCTTGGGTGACTCCATCTCAAAAAATAATAATAATAATCAATCATTAATTAGTTAACATAATCATTAGTTTATGGAAGCATTATTAAACACTCAAAGTTCAACATAGTGCTAGACATTATCGATAAAAATAAGAGAAACAAGCAATTACAGTCAGATATTTCCAAACAGTATTAGGGCATAAGACAGTACCTTGGGAACAACTGCATGCAGTGAGTTTCCTTAAGCAAAATACTATCATTGCTCAATAGTATATACCTAGAATGAAAAACAGAGGAAATAAAAACATGGGATTCTCAACTAAATTCTTCCTCAATTTTGACATGTGTTTAAAATGCACAAATAAAATTTTTAGAAAGCCTCAGAATAAAAGTGATATGCATGTGTCAAGCACTTATGTTAATAGAACTTCATAAGAAAGAGTTGCTTTTTTAAAAAGCAGCAGTAATAATAGCTTAACTTTTGTTTTTACTTTCTTTTAATTAGGTGTGAGTACTAATTTGGGGACACTGTTTGCTGATATTACAAATAAAGTATCTAAAATAAACGCGTACACAATCATTTTCCAGACCTTAAAGACATACTGATGTTGCCCCGAGTCTTGTTTTAGACACTGTCATGCCATTACTTTTACTACATAAAATATGAAAATTTATTCATCTAAAAGGAGCAATATCCTTGACACGTAAAGAGCTTTTACAAACTAATAAGAATAAGGTTAATAAACAGCACAACAAGAATAACAATAAAACAACCTAATATAAATTAGACTAACATACAACTCAAGAGAAAATAGGAAGAAGACATGAAAACAATTTACGATAAAATACTTTGGCTTGTAAAATGTATGGCAAAATGTTAACCTAATTTAAATCAAGCAATAAGACACCATCAGTTAAAGTTTGAAAGACATTGTCACGGAACGTGTATTTCATTGGCCCCTAGTTTATAATAAACATTGCAGGTAACTCAAATGTTGGTCTCAATGCTCTTCATAAAGATTTCAATTGTTTTTCCCCTTTATTCTTCCTTTATCCCCAGGCTGTGATTTTTCTCAGTTTGGCCTTTTCATATTTTCCCTCCAGCAACAATGTTGGCTATGTCTGCTCAGAATTTCTAATCCACAGAGGTTACTCAAAATATTTTGGAGGTTGCGCATGCAGCATCTGAGAAAAAAAGTCCCATGCGTCTGAATCACAATTTACACCTAAGGGCTCATTAACATTAAGAAGCCCTTAGGTGCAAACGCTGTATTTCCAAAGTTATTAACATTTTTTTAAAAAGAGCTGCCCAGATGAAATTGGCAAAGCTATCATTTGCTGCTAAACATCAGTCAACCATGGAAAACAAGAGGAGGAAACCATTTAAATAAGTGTTATTCTTAATTTGGGTACGTTTTTAATTTTTGAAAAATATGGGTTATCTTATCTATAAAATTAACCAATATTACCTTCTTAAATTTGAATGTAAACATTTAAATGTAAATAATACTTGTTAATAATCATGCACATGCCTTATCACATTTAATTATTATAATAACCCTATGACATAGGTACTAGTATTAATTATTCCCAATTTACAGATGAAAAAGCTAATGTTTACAGAAATTAAAGAATTTGCCCAAAATCACAAGACTAGTAAGTAGCAGAGCTGTGCTTTTTGAAATCCAGTTTCTTAAGTACTCTACTATTCTACCTAAAATCTCTTGCTCTGCCCAGAAAATAATTTTGTTTTGCCTCATACTGAGGATCAGCATACATTTTCATACAGATAACTTTCCTTTCTCAGAATCTACTGCCCCTTTGAGTGAGACTGGAATTTGGTGATATTTACAGAGGGCAAAGGGCACCTTCTCTGTGCTTTCCTTACTTCTAAGTTCTCCCAATGGACTAGCTCCAGACACTTCTCCTGGTTGGACACAATCCAAAATGTTCTTTTTTGCTTCTGCTTCTAGAAGGCTAATCATCCCAAATCATTAACCAAAATCCCCTGTAAAAATGAGTAATAGATTAAGTCCCATGGTATCATCAGAGGTTTGGATAAGACCACAGGGAAAGAGCTAATGTCTGCCATATGCAAAGACTTCTTCACAGATATTTGCTATAGGACCTAAGGATACACAATAAAAGCCATCATGGGGAAATAAATTTCAACTCCACTTGAATGAGCTTATTTCAGCCGGGCACGGTGGCTCACGCCTGTAATCCCAGCACTTTGGGAAGCTGAGGCAGGTGGATCACAAGGTCAAGAGATCGGGACCATCCTGGCTAACATGGTGAAACCCCGTCTCTACTAAAAATACAAAAAAAAAAAAAAAAAAAAAATTAGCCGGGTGTGGTGGTGGGCCCCTGTAGTCCCAGCTACTCAGGAGGCTGAGGCAGGAGAATGGTGTGAATCCGGAGGCGGAGCTTGCAATGAGCCAAGATCACACCACTGCACTCCAACCTGGGCGACAGGGAGAGACTCTGTCTCAAAAATGAAAATAAAAAATAAATTAGAGTTTTCTCAGGAAAAAGTGAGATCCTCTGTTACTGGACTGATGCAAGTGGAGAATGAATAACTACTTGGCAGAAATATAAAGGAGTCTCAAATCTCAGGTGAAGAGTTAGATTAGTTAAGTTTTCAACTTTGCTTCTTGATACATTGCTAGGTCCATAATCACTCATATGGGACTATCACAGGTAATTTGTTACTACTAATACAGAAAATGTTTTGATTAATTTTAAAATCATATAAATTATAGTGGACCTGTATTAGTTCCTTGATTACAAGCAAGAGAAACTATTGGATGGGTATGGAATAGCTCAGATAATTAAAATTTAAAAATCACATATACCCAGAAACCATATTATTTTTATAGTGAGTAAACTTGCCTGACCTACATCCATGGGAGGTTCTTATCCTTGTCTACATTATCCCTCCTGTGTGTTGTGACAGAGTGAAAGTGGAGGATCAGTGTATGTTTGGTTTTTAAGATTTCTTCCAAGCCTCAGATGCTGTGATTCTGTGGTTCTGTAGGGTGGGGGAACAATAACACACAGCAGAACTGTTCCAGCCTCAGATCCATACTGGGTTTTGTGTGAGCGCAATTAACTGGCCACGTTGGTAAGGCTAAGTCTCTGCAATTTATGGTACCAGAAGGACAGGCCAGCCCTTTGGGTTCCCTCTGAGAGAGCTGCAAGGGATAAAATAATGGAGTTACTTTGTTTCTAGAATAAACCAGGCTATCTGTGTGAGACTCAAGCAGTGAAATCTGGGGAGAGAAACAGAAGGAAGAGAAAGAGAAAGATCTTTACCCTAACACTGATAGAAGGGTTTACTCACCCACAAAAGTACATGAAATAAGGATTGATCCGAGGAAATTATCTTAGACAGTGTGAGATATTGAGATGTGTGTGTGTGTATGTATGTGTGTATATATTTGTGTGCATGTGAGGAAAGACAGGAAAATCTAGTTTAAAAAATCAAGCATTTTGAAGAAAATGTTTGTCTTTGCTCTTCATGGAGTTTTATGTGACTTAGATTATTTTCACATTAATTTTCTTTCATTCAACAAATACAAACTGAGCACAAAGTATGTTCCAGGCTCTGGATTTAACGAGAATTAACATATAAATCTCATTCTTGCTTATTCAGTTCCTCAAAAAAACCTAGTGAAGGCCACCTTTGCCTCATGAGAGTTACCTATGCAGTGACCATACATTCCAGCTTGCCTGGGGCAATCCCGCTTTACACATGTGGTCCTAACATACTTATTTAAAAGAGCCTCTTTCACCCTCAAAAGTGGTTGAATGAATTTCCAGCTTCTATCCCAGGGTGTAGAGAGCTAGGAGTGCTGCTCACAGTTACAAAAATTAAAATAAAAGAGCCAAACTAACTTCAAATTCATGAAATTTAAAAAATCCACTGGAGAACTAAAGTAGCAAAGTCTGGCCCAAAATCTAGAGAGACAACGAGAGGAGAGATGTGAGCACATGCTTACATAGGGAAGAGAACCATCCGTCCACACACCTAAGATCCTGGAATGGGGTTTATGTTTATGTTTATGACTGAGGATTCATGAGAACAATTGAGATCACATCCCCACATTCAATCGTCACTAAGCTGGTATGCTTCAGATAAAATATAAGAGAAGGATACTGCTATTTCGAAAAGAACAGGTGAGAAATAAGCATGTAAAAAAAATACTTTATGAGACACAAAGGGAAGACCTAGAATTCAGAATTGAACACAAATTTCTCTGTTTTGCGCTACAACCACAGGTATATCTACAGTAATTTAAAGCCCATGACACTCTGAGGGTAACCACAGTAACAACAAAAAAAATCTAAATGCAGCCAAATCCCTAATATAACTCAAACTCCCATACTTAAAGCTTAGCAGAGGAAAAGACATGCCCCATGTAAGTTTAAAAATCTACTTATTTCAGTCTCTACTGTACTACACAAGATGTCCAGTTTCCAAATAACAACAAAAAAAATTTCACAAAGCATGCAAGAAGGCAAGAAAACCACATTTAGCAATTGTCAAAACCAGACTCAGAAATGGCACAGGTGTTGGCAATATATGACAGAGAATTAAAAAGAACAATGATTAATATGCTAAAAGCTCCAAAGTAAAAGGTGGACAAGCATGCAAAATTAGATGAGTAATTTCAGTAGAGAAATGAAACTACATGAAAGAATCAAGTAAAAAGAGTACAAAAGGAAAACACAGGAGGAGCAGCAAAGAATGTCTTCAGCAGATTCAAAAGCAGACAACACAGCTGATGAAAGAATTGGTGAACTGAAAGACAAGTCAATAGGATTATCCAAATTGAAACAAAAAGAGAAAAATGAACTGGGGGGGGGGGGAAGCACACACACACAGTGTAAACACCCAGAGAAGAACTCTATTTATTGTAAAAACAAACAAACAACAACAAAAAAAAAACAGAACCAAACATTCAAGATCTGTGAGACAAGACAAATCACTCTAAAATACACACAATTGTAATCTCAGGAAGGGGAAGAAAAAGACAAGGGAACAGAAGAAATATTTGAAGAGATAATGGCTGAAAATTAGTTTTTTAAATCTCACTTATCTAGGAACTTAATATTTAAATTGCTGTAAACAAAAAAGAGAAAATATTAAAGATAACTAGAGAAAATAAGACATTATATACAGAGGAACAAAGGTAAGAATTACAGCATACATCTCATCTTATATCATGCTAGCCAGAAGACAATGGAGTGATATTTTTAAAGCACTGTACAGCACTGATAGAAAAACAACTGTCATCCCAGAATTCTATATCTACAGAAAATACCTTTTAAAAATGAAGGAGAAATAAAGACTTTCTGAGCAAACAAAAACTGAATTTTATTGGAGCATATATTTTTACTAGAAATGTTAAAAGATATTCTTTAGACAGAACGTTTTGAGTGGATACTGTTAAGCTAAAGTCAGAAAAATCTAAACAAATTCTGTACTCTGGCCGGTAAATCTGTTTAACATAAGGGTATGGGTTAGAAATTCTATGGAATGAGTAGATAGATACAGGTAAAGGCTAGGGAAATAAATATAGATGTGTACATATGTATGAGTTAGTACAACATACTTATATATATTTATGTGTGTATATATATGTATCTCCTAACAATATCCACTGAGGGGACCTAGAAACAGTGACACTTTGACACTTCAGTAGCCATAATTATACCTTGTACCCAGACCTTGGCTTTTTAAATTCTCTAATAAAAGGAACCAGGCTCCTTGAAGAACTGCAATACTTTCTGGATTGGGGTAGGGGAAAATACACATTGAGCCTGAAGTATCTTTGTGGTGCAAGAAAGTAAGGAAGTTCTTACAAATTTTTCTTTTAATGGAGGCATACTGGAAGGACACAGGAGGCAACTTGAAAACACTACCAATGGCTAAAATTGGAACAATCCAGCAACAAAATAAATAATTATAATAGTGGATTATAATCCAAAGAACAAAAACAAAACAGGAGCTAATACTGAATAAATAACTGAATAAATAAATGAGAAATGACTACATTTTCTTACAGAATTCTAACTAATAATGTAAAAAGAATGAGAGAAATATAAGATCACCGTTAGAACTTCACCATAATAATTGTAGCAGACAAGACCCACCAAAGGATAATTAAGTTGGTGAATGAAAGTTTACACAGAAATAAAATATCTGCATGAACTCAGACTATATTCCCAAAAATATTTAGTAATTTTTGAGGGAAGAAATAGTAAATTTACAGTAGAGAGGCCAGGCAGACAGCCAGGTGATCAATGTTAGCTAAGTCAGGGTTAACATTACTAGTAACATATATTGATGTCATGTGTCCCCTAGGGCACTTCTTCTCTGTTGTAGCCTTCTCAACAATGCATAACCTCTATATAATCAAGGGGAAAACCTGAGACAAACCCAAATTGCAGAGCACTCTACAGAATAACAAGCGCTCTTGAAAAGTGTTAAGGTCATGACAGACAAGGAAAGATGAAGGAGCTGTCACAGAATGGAAGTGAATAAGGAAATGTAAAACTAAAGGTAACGTGAGATCCTGGAACAGAAAAAGAACATTACTGGAAAAATTAGAGGGGGGCGGAGCAAGATGGCCAATTAGGAACAGCTCCAGTCTCCAACTCCCAGCGCGAGCGACACAGAAGACCGGTGATTTCTGCATTTTCAACTGAGGTACTGGGTTCATCTCACTGGGGAGTGCCGGACGATCGGTGCTGGTCAGCTGCTGCAGCCCGACCAGCGA
>NW_012108363.1:5263717-5271139 GCF_000951045.1 Mandrillus leucophaeus
GATTGCATTGGGAGTTATACCTGATGTAAATGACGAGTTGATGGGTGCAGCACACCAACATGGCACAAGTATACATATGTAACACACCTGCACGTTATGCACATGTACCCTACAACTTAAAGTACAATAATAATAAATAAATTAAAAATAAAAATAAAAATAAAGTGAAAAAAAAAAAAGAAAAATTAGTAAAATCCAGATAAGTTCTATATACTTAACAGTATTGAACGAAAAATAAGCTGCTAGCATAAGTGTATACTACATGAACGTTATATGTACTATTTTGGTAACTCTTCTCTAACTCTAAAATTATTTCAAAATATAAATTAGTTTTTCAAAAGTTAACAATTACTTATATAGTTACTCTAGTTAGCAGTTACATCTGGAAAGAACATCCTTATTCCCTGTAACTAATGTAACATCCTCCTACACCAGAAGGTTGTCGTTTTGAAAAATGACTCTTTAACCAATCATTTTCTACTTATTTGCCCTCACTGGTTCTCTGGATTTTACCATTGTTCATGAATCCATTGGTCTTTCCTAAGGATAAAAAACAAGAGAGATGGGACACGGTGGCTCACATCTGTAATCCCAGCATTGTGTGAGGCCAAAGTGGGTGGATTGCTTGAGCCCAGCAGCTTGAGACTAGCCTGAGCAACATGGCAAAACCCTGTTTCTACAAAAAATGCCAAAATTAGCTGGGCGGGGTCATGTGCACCAGGAGTCCCAGCTACTCGTGAGGCTGAGGTGAGAGGATGGCTTGAGCCCCGGAGGCAGAGGTTACAGTGAGCTTAGATCACACCACTGCACTCCAGCCTGGGTGACCAGAATAACACCCTGTATTTAAAAAAAAAAAAAAAGCGAGAGAGAGCAAGAGAAATCATTCAAATCATTCAAACGGTAAAGAAAACACAGAGTATTCTGCTGGCTGAAAAATCTCAAGCAGGGCATGGTCCTATTTTTAATGTTTGTCATTCCTCACTTGCATATGTGTGTAGATCCGTATGTATGTATGTATGTATGTATGTATGTATATACTTATGGCTATCTGGGCCTATTGAGACCCATGAATTGTTCTCTGATTAAATACTATTTCCTCAAAGAGGCATTTTGGGACTTTTTGATATCTGTGTTCAATGTACTGCTGCACTTGGACCTTTTTCAAATTCTGCTTGTAACAGTTTCCTTGTGGCAATAGAGGAATATTTGAGGGAATCGTGGAGATAACCTCTCATGGCTTCCTCAATGGGTTTCAAGGAGAACAGCCCCAATCCCAGCTTCCAAATGGAGAAGGCAGGTCAAGGCACGTTGAGCTTCACAGAATCAAGCAATTTGGGAACTATAGGGGTCCATATCCTGTCACCTTTCTTCCTAAAAGACTTGTGCTATACTATAAATTGTTCTCCTTGAACAGTATCTGAGTCAACATCCCATCAATTAAACTTGAGGAAAGAGGTTGTGTTGGGAGAAGAAAGGAAGAGATGCTTTTTATCACCAGGCTGGCTGGCAAAATGGAACTTGGCATGCGACCAGGGAGGAGGCTCTCTGAGGCTGTTTCCTTGGCTACCGAAGGAGAGAGACACCTGACCATCTCTATGTCTTAGACATGTTGTTAGGGTAAAATGGAATAACTAAAGATAAAATGACATGAAAAAAATGTAGACCAGGGTTTCCATTTAAACGTCAGGATTTTCTCTTGCCCTTTCTCTTCATTGCCCTCAGGATAAAATGAATACTCTTTGAAAGTGGTCAACAAAGCCCAACCAGCATCTCATCCCAGTCACTCTTCTCTTCATCCCTTATCAGCCACCCTGGATGGTCCCCCAAGCACGTTCCCACTTCATCACCTTTGTAAATACTCTCGCCGTTCCTGGAGCTGTGCTCTGTGCTCTCATCCAGGCCGGACTCCCCTTCACCTGAGTGATTCCTACTTATCCTCTTGGTCACAACTTTGATGATGCTTCTTCTACAGAGCCTTTCCTGAACTCCACTTCTCCCAAATACCTAGAACGAAGTTTAATTGGTCTGTTTAACTACATACGTCCCCTGCCAATTATAAATTACTCAAATGGAAGAATATGCCTTTTCCCTCTCACAGATATCTCTGGCTCCTAACAGAGTCTAATACTCAATAAATGCTAGTTTACACCTACTATGTACTCACACAAATTAAAAACAAAAAAAATTTAAAAAAATAAAATAAATGTTATTGAAGGAATGAATAACTGACAAATGAATAAATGCATGCTTTCAATACAAGTTCCTTGATACAGGTCCTTTTATTTTCCAGAGTGAATCTCGCTCTGCTGCCAGGCTGGAGTGCAGTGGCCTCCCGGGTTCAAGTGATTCTTCAGCCTCAGCCTCCCAAGTGGCTGGGACTACAGGTGCACACCACCACACCCAGCTAATTTTTGTATTTTTAAAGGAGAGATGGGGTTTCATTATGTTGGCCAGGATGGTCTCAATCTCTTGACCTCATGATCTGCCCACCTCGGCCTCCCAAAGTGCTGGGATTACAGGTGTGAGCCACCGCGCCCGGCCTGATATAGGTCCTTCGTGGGGAACTCAAGTATAGAAACATTCAGTAAATACACAACAGAAAACTGTTTAGTGGAGTTAGTCATTTTAAACAAGGAAGACTCTGCAGCTTAAATCTTCACTTCAATGTTATTATTATAACCATTATTTTATAATAGCAGTATATCATAGAACTCAGATTTATCTATTCTACCTATATGCTAAGCAATTTGCTAAATGCTTTGTACATATTAGTGTTTTCCATCTTTCCTCAAACCTTATGAAATATACACTGGCTTCTATCCTCATTTAAAGACAAGAAAACAAAACCAGAGAGGGTGAGTGAATTGTCCAACGTCACCCAACTATTAGAGAGTAGAGTTGTAATTTAAATCCAAGGCTTCCAGGGCCTAGTGTCTGAACTGTTAAAAATTATGCTCTTCTGCTTCCCCTGCCAGATAGGCAAACACCAAAGTCTTTTGGGTCCCCAGAGTGCAGAAAAACTAGTTTAAATACAATCCTGGATGAATTCTCGACTTGAGGGTCTGTGTCTTTCCCCAGCATCTTCTCATTCACGAATAAGGTTCCTCTATCAAGTGGTTCTAATCGCAACTTGCTTCTCTCCTCCCAAAGCCAGGGCAACTATCCCTCCCCTGAATCCCTATCTGAACTGCTGAGTTTATGTTTTAATACAATTACGTAGCTTCCACTCCCCCACAGATCCTCTTTTTTCTTCATTTGCTTCCAATAAAGAGACGTTATTTGCTTGGGAGCTTTCCAGGGTAACATGAATCCATCTTTTGAAAACTAGTCCTTGCATCTGGGAAATTGAATGATGTTTTGGTGTTTACTTAGCAAAAGAGTCGGTCTGTGGAAACAGCATTGTTATTTTACTATCTTTTATGCTTTTACGCCATATTAAACAGATTTAATTTCCAAAGAACTTTCTCAATGCCCTTCCCTGCTTTTTAAATGGACAAGTCACTTTCTACTTTCAAACTGGTTGCCTTCAAAAGATGCCACTGAGCACTGATTTGGCCACTTAGCCGAATTAACCATGTGATCCATCTGTACCTTCCTTCCCTGCCATCACAAAACATGTGTTGCCTTTAACATAATGAGAAGCCCTTTTCTGATCAGAACACTTCTTGTAAAATTAAATACACACACATCCCAGAACCCCAAATCCATCATATGAATAAAATGGCACACTTTCTCAATCCAGACAGACAGCAGTTCTTTTTAAAATGAGATGTCTGACACCACCTAATCCATGAACCAAAGAGATTTTTGATCACCCTAGTTTTTCCCAGTATTGCTTTTTATTCTTTGCATCAATAAATGGTGTAGCTGAGGATGCTTACAGTGCCAGCATGTGATAGCTTCAGTAATCATCTCATCCAGAGACCAAGATACTGCTCTATTTCTTCACACCCCAGGTAAGATTTTGAACCTTGGGAAAGCTAAACACAGCTGGTGTTCTCTATCCCTGAATAAAGGAAATAAAAATGTATTGCAAAGATATGGCTTCTTCATTTTAAAGAAGAGAAAGTAAAAATAAGAATCTAGTTTTGAATGGAAAGATTCATATAGTAAGAGCCCAAACCAGACATTGAAATACATCACAATGATTACAGTGGCTATTAATAACTGAGTGAGGGACAGAGCAGAAAGTTCCCTGTGAATTTACTCACCTCAATTGAATTTCTAAAATCAAAAGCTGAATTTGTGTATAGAATAGATCCCTTAGCATAAACATGTAATTAATAATAAAATGTATAATAAATGGCAATACGAGTTTATGGAACTGAAAGTAAACGCTTTGCCCATTCTAATAAGCATTTTCTTGGTCATAAAAGTAGATCTAAAATCTAGAACAAAAAACAAACTTAAGATCTGACGCTCACAAAGGATCCAGTTTTATTTCATGCTCTTTATAACTAGCTGGAGGACAGGATCTCTGTTTTATACAAACTGACGGGCATGGGATCTTGACATGGAATAGCTCCCCACTCACATAGTGGTAAGAAAAAATTAATGGTTAAAAGAAAGAGCTTTGGTTTTGCTTTTTTTTTTCCCATTTCCCCTGTTATAATCCATTTATACTGAAGATTTCAATTCTGCAAGCAATTACTAAGCACCTAGTAGGAACAACTGATAGTGTTAGATGTGCACAGAATGATTGCAAACAAATTAAAGTAATAAAACCTTCCCCTTCTTCCTACCCTAACTGGGGATATATTTGTTATCAACAGCAAAAGAAGCAAACTATTAAATCTATATGTGAATATGTTCAGTGGAAGCCTGTCTTTCTCTTTTTTCCTTTATGCCTAATCATCTTTAACACTACCATTTTAGGGTTTGATACTGATTGAGGATCTTAAGGGATTCAGAGAAGCATAAGAAATGGTCCTATTACTGTGTAGTCTCACTAATGAAAAAGGACAGATGCACAAAACCATGAGAAAACCAAGGCTTCAAGTTTAAGTTATATGTTAAATGTCAAGTATGCAAAAAGTTATTGTTAAAGGCCTTCTTTCTATGCTTTAACCCAAGGTGCAGTACAAGACAGCATGTGCTATTTCATTAAGAAAATAGAATCTGAGTAAGGTTATTGACTAACTGAGTATGGAATAAACTGGAGAGGAAGCTATGCCAGTAGAATTAAGTCAAGACATTGTTGCAGTTATTCCAGTAGAAGCTGATGAGGCCATAAACCTTTGATGCACATCCGAGTCACCAGCCTGCACATGCCCGCATCACCCACTGATTCTAACTCTGTAGATCGTGAGCGTAGCAAGGGCATGTGTCTTTTGTAAAAAGCTCTTTGGGAGAGTCCCTCCTTGGTCGAACACTACTGCCCTAAATTAGGGTGTCTCCTCCACCAAACAAAGGTTTTTTTCACACCCAGGCTCTCTCTTCTTGATGGGATCTCATTCTGTCACCCTGGCTGAGTGCAGTGGCACGATCTCAACTCACCGCAACCTCTGCCTCCTGAACTCAAGCAATCCTCCCACCTCAGCCTGCCGAGTAGCTCGGACCATGGGTGTGCACCACCACGCCTGGCTAAGTTTTTGTATTTTTGGTAGAGATGGGGTTTTGCCATGTTGCCCAGGCTGGTCTAGAACTCCTGAGCTCAAGTGATCCACCCGCCTTGGCCTCTCAGCCTCTCAAAGTGCTGGGATTACAGGCATGAGCCACCATGACCGGCCACATCCAGTCTGTCTCTTATCAGCTGTCTTACATTTGACAAGTCTACCACACTCAGAAAATGTGCAAATACATGATTTGTTGGTTTTTGTCTTTCATTATAGGCATAAATAAATGTTAAGGATTCAACACTATAAATCTTGAGAAATTAAGTCAAACCTACCAAGACCCAGACTTCTCAAATAGTAATGCCAAATTCCAAATAGAAATGTATTTTTGGACAGCTTGTTTCATAAACTATAATTATTGATTACTTATTATTTGTCAAACATCCTGTCAAACACTTAACATATATTATCTCATTCAGTCTTCACCACAATGTTAGGCAGAAGGCACTAATACTATCCCCATTTTAAAGATGAAGAAACTGAAGCTCATAAGGGTTTAGCCATTTGCCCAAGGTAATGTACAGCTAATAACTTATTTAAAAACTGCTGTGTTAACTTCAAGAAACAGTTCTACGATTAAAAAAAAAAAAGCAAATAATTCTAATGTAAACAAAACAACGTAAGCCATTGTTTTTCTTTTTCTCCTAAAAAAAAAAAAAAAAATTTTTTTTTTTAAAAACAAGGAGATTGAAAAACTCACCACAAACTCTATTTTTAATGAAACTGAAAGAAAGCTATATCTACAGACTCCAAAAAGTAGCTGCAAAAAGTAGTTGAGATCAGAAGCCACATGGAAGGAAGTGAAGAGGCAATGCATGGGGAACGTTGACAAGGCCCTTTGGTGGAAATTCAAAGAAAGTGCCAACAAAAATATGGTATCCGATTGTAAGGGTCTCACTCTAAGAGCAAACAAGGGTGTCTCCAATAGTGCATGTGAGAATTTAGGCGAGCAGAGCTGGATCAGTTTGGGAGAAGAAAGAGCTGTGCAGATAGTCATAGAAATAGGCCATTTCTGCAGGAAACAGCCTGTCTCTATGGCAGAAGAAGGCTACACTGATCATCTGCCACACCCCAACAGTGTGCCTCCTGCAAATATCTGTCCAAAGAAAATCCAAACAATGTAATGATGAATAATTTTTTTAAAAAAGCAAAAATACTATGGGAAAGAATATGGAGAAGAGCAATAAAACTCACCAGTAGATAAAAAACATTCACTAGGAAAGTGTTACTATAGAGTAGATAGAAAATATGACCAGACATCATATTATGAATTTTAAAACATGAGGAATATAATTATGCCTCTGAAGGAATACTACAAAGCAGAGATGCAGAGTCTCAGGAACTGAATGGTGAGATTGGAGATTGAAAGTGAACTGGCAGAGCTCAGCAACAAATATAAAGTAAATAAGAAAAATGAAAACCATTCAATATTGAATGAGCAAATGGGAGAAAGGACACTGTAAGTCTTTCAGTTAGGAGAAATCGGAGGTAGCAGTAAGAAAGACAAAAGGGAAAATGAGTTAAAAAAAAGATTCACAATTAAGGACAGGTCTAGAAGAAAGGATAAGATACAGCAATTGCACAATTGGAGTCCATGGAAAAGAAAATAAAACAATGATTCAGAACACATACTGAAAAATATAATTAGAAAACATCAAATCAAAACCACAATGAGATACCATCTCACACCAGTTAGAATGGCAATCATTAAAAAATCAGGAAACAACAGGTGCTGGAGAGGATATGGAGAAATAGGAACACTTTTACACCGTTGGTGGGACTGTAAACTAGTTCAACCATTGTGGAA
>NW_012108363.1:5271554-5272066 GCF_000951045.1 Mandrillus leucophaeus
TGGAAATCATCATTCTCAGCAAACTATCACAAGAACAGAAAACCAAATACCACATGTTCTCACTCATTGGTGGGAATTTAACAATGAGATCACTTGGACACAGGAAAGGGAGCATCACACACCGGGTCCTATTGTGGTGAGGGGGTGGGGGGAGGGATAGCATTAGGAGACATACCTAATGTAAATGATGAGTTAATGAGTGCAGCACACCAACAAGGCACATGTAAACATATGTAACAAACCTGCACGTTGTGCACATGTACCCTAGAACTTAAAGTATAATTAAAAAAAAAAAAGAAAAGAAAACATGTAGTCTCTGGTTAGTGGTGCTTTCTATTTCTATCATTCCTTCTACATTTATCAATAGACTGCCATTGTAAGAAAGATATGCCTCTTTCCCCCATTTACTTATTTATTCAATATTGTTATCTATTCAATCATATATTTATGAAAGTATGGACTCACAAATGATTTATTGTATTCTACAGGTTGTAATGCAATCTGTCATTACT
>NW_012108363.1:5272486-5284334 GCF_000951045.1 Mandrillus leucophaeus
TTGAGCCACCACGCCTGGCCTCCACTGTCATATTTCTTAAAGGAGCTCTGGTTCCTGCTGCTGGAGGATGATATATAGAAGCCATAAACTGAGTGCCAGGTGTGCTCAGTGCTACTAGAGTATATAGCCCCTCTCATTGGACATAGCCAGAAAAGATATGTATGTATGCTAACTTATGCATACACACACCTATATTTATTTCTGTATCTGTCTGTATATATTAACAACTATAAGTTCATTTTGATATTTCTAATTCTAATCTAACAAACCACAAGGCTTTCCCTTTCCCTTTTCCTTCCTCCTTTCTTTATTATAACTTGTTCCCTGAAAGTGAAAAATGTGCTTTCATTATCTATATTTATTAGTCCAGTTCTAGTATACACACAAAATAGATCCAGAATTGCTTGTCATATCCCCCACAAGAACCAAATTTAGAAGCTAGAGTACAAAATTTGTATAAAATTAGTTTTGTCTTTAGCCTTGTAGTATGCAAGCAAAATACTATTTCCAAAGTTAACTTTCTTCTCCATTCCTTTTAGTGTGATTAAGCTATTTATTTGTAATACAGTTAGAGTTCATTTGTATTTTTATATTCTAGTTTGGATTCCACCTCCATCCTGATGGATTTTAACTATTGTTTTAATATGTGAAAAATTATCATGGTTCTAAGAGTTAAAGCTATATAAAAATATATACTTGAAGAAGTATTGCTCCCCACTTGTCCTCATGCTCCATTTTCATGCCCTCATTCTTTTCACCTTGTTACCATCCATCCATATTGGTAAGCAGTCTAATTAGTTTCTGGTTTATACTTTCTGTATTTAAATTTGCCCAAATGATCAGATACACGTTTATTTTTAACATTTCTTTCTCCCTCGAAGAGTATAAATATTCTTTTGACCTTTGAAAAGATCATTATTTTAAAAATAAAATAAAAGGTAAACTCCCTAACCTAATGAAGAAAAAAGAGGACACAAATATTAAAAATAAAAATTATAAAAGAGAAATGACTTCAAAGTAAGAAATAATTTTGCATAAATCAATGTCAATAAATTTGAAAGCATTGATGAAGTGGATAATGTTTCTTAACAACATATTTTATCAAAACAGTCCTCAGAAAGGATAGAAAAATGTAAACAGTATGATTTCCAAATAAGACATAGAGGAAGTTGTTTGGCTATAACCACTACCTCCATCCCACCCCAAACCACATGTCCAGATGATTTCATGGGGGAATTCTTTCAAATCTTAAAAAGCAAATAATTTCAATTCTATCTAAAATGAAACTAAAGCTTAACAAAAATTGAGCATGTGCACCTACAGATACAGACACACAAGCACATACGCCCAAACAAGTAAGAAAATGATAGGCCAATCTCATTGGTGAGTATTGATGCCAGCATTTTAAATAAATATTAACTTACAGAATCTAACATCATATTTTAAAAAATGCAGTTGACCAAGTGGGGTTTATTCTAAGAATACAAGATATTTTCAATATTGTGATATCTATTAATCATATCATAAGATGACCTATCACACTAATAGAGATATAAGCATTAAAATATTATAATTATCCCCATAAGTACTAAAAAGGCATTTGACAGAATTCAATCATTCTTCACAAAAACATTTAATAAAATAGGAATAAACTATATTTTGAGCCAATGGTCATTGGAAAAATACTACATTCATTTTGCTAAACAAGTGTTCTATTGGCATTAGACTCATGGGTCACTCATCCACTAAATTCCAGGAGGAAATTTCCCCAATTATTATAGAAACAAAATATACCTCATGCATTCCCAAATGCCCCCCAACACCGTGGATTTAAAGTAAAAATCAAGACAAACGTGCACTATCATCACACTATCCTTAGCATATTATTAGAAATACAGGGCAACATAATTAGAAAAGAGAAAGAAAATAAATGTATGAAAATTAGAACCGAAGTAAACCTATCACTTTTTGCAGATTACATTTATGTACCTGGAAAACCTAAGAGAATTAACTAAAATGGCTACAAAAAAAATAAAATAAAATAATTGAGTAAAGTAACAGGACCCAGTAACAGAAATCAATAGCCTATATGTATAAACATATGAACACAAACAATGACCAAGTAAAAGACATGATGGAAAAAAGAACTTATTCACGTAAGCACAACACAGATAAAATACTTGGATGAAATTAATTACAAATATTGGACACCAAACAGAAAACTTCAAAACAGAACTGAATGGCACAAAATAATGCTAGAATAAATTAAAACTGTTTTTATAATATTAGTGAGTAGAAATACTCAACAACATAAAGATTATTATTCTTCTTAAAGTCATTTATAAATGTAATATGATCCCAATAAAAATACAAGTTTTTTGTGGGGATAGTTACAAATAGATATTCTCACTCTTATCATCCTATGAAAAAATAAAGAGAAATAATAGCTAGGATAAATTTGTGTGGGTGGGGGATCTCTTTAAAGAAAAAATGATAGCAGTGTACCCTTATTGTATTAAAATATAACCACTTTATATTTTTAAAAAAGAGTAATACAGCCACTAGAATAAACAGAAAGACCAATAAATTAGTATTAAAAACTCCATAGAAGGTCCCCAAATACATATGAGAATTAGTGAATAATAAAGAAAGCAATTCAAATAAGTTGGAGAAAAGTTAGGTTCTTCTATAAATGCAGTTTAAATAACTCTGAGCATAGAAATCTTGAAAAAAAAATAAAGCTGGAACCATAGTTTACCCCATACAACAAGAGAAGTTCCTAATGGACTTAAAATTAACTAAAAAAACCAGTCAGTCATTTAAGTACTAGAAAAAACATAGAAAATTCATTTATAAACCTAGATGAAAGAAGGGCTTTCTAACTACTACTCAAATTCAGAAGTCATAAATGTAAAATTTGCTAGATACGCTTTTAAAAAATTCCTTCTGTGTGGGAAAAAAACAAACTTTTACAAATATCAAATTGGGAATAAATATTGAAATTCAAACCACAGTCATAGGCTTATTGCCTTAATATATAAAGAGCTCCTAGAAATGGATATGATAAAGACTGATAGCTCAATATAGAAATGGAAGAGTGATATGAACAGAGTTTACATAAAAGGAAATAAACAAGGCTCTCAAGAACATAAAAGGATTTTTCAAAACAGATGTTCAACCTGCAGCCAACAGACAATGGCAGATCACCTCCTGATGTTTATACTCCTGTTAAGTTCCCACTCCTTGAGTGTGGGTGGAACTTGTGACTTGCTTTAACTAACAGAATATGGCACAGATGATGGGATGTCACTTCCATATACCATCACACTACATGAAACTCCATCTTATTCGTAGACTCTGCAGATACTTTCTCTCTTTTTTTTTTTTAACTTTTATTTTAGGTTCAGGGGTACATGTGCAGGTTTGTTATTTAGTAAATTGCATGTCACAGGAATTTGATGTACATATTATTTTGCCACCCAAGTATAGGACCCAACAGGTAGTTTTTTGATCCTCACCCTCCCCTTCCATCCTCAAGTAGGCCCCAGTGTCCCCTATTCCCTTCTTTGTATCCACATGTACTTAATGTTTAGGCTCACACAAGTGAGAACATGTGGTATTCGGCTTTCTATTTCTGTTAGTTCACTTAAGATAACAGCCTCCAGCTGCATCCATGTTGCTACAAAGGACATGATCTTGCTCTTTTAATGGCTGTGTAGTATTCCATGGGGTATATATGCCACATTTTCTTTGTTCAGTCTACCATTGATGAGCATTTAGGTTGATTCCAGGTCTTCGGTATTGCGAATAGTGCTGCAATGAACATACGAATACCTGTGTCTTTGTGGTAAAACACTTTGTATTCCTTTGGGTATACACCCAATAAAGGGATTGCTGCATCGAATGATAATTCTGCTCTGAATTCTTTAAGAAATTGTCAAACTGCTTTCCACAAGGGCTGAACTAATTTACATTCCTACCAGCAGTGTATAAGCATTCCCTTTCCTCCACAACTGCGCCAGCATCTGTTATCTTGTTGACATTTTAATAATAGCCACTCTGACTAGTGTGAGATGGTGTCTCACTGTAGTTTTGGTTTGCATTTCTCTAATGATTAGTGATACTGAGCATTTTTTTTAATATGCTTGTTGGCTGCATGTATGCCTTCTTTTGAAAGGTGTCTGTTCATGTCCTTTGCCCAGTTTTTAATAGAGTTGTTTGTTTTTTGCTTGATTTAAGTTTCCTATAGATTCTGGATATTAGACCTCTGTCAGATGTATACTTTCCAAATATTTTCTCTCTTTCTGTCGATTTCTGCAGAGACTTTCTACATTGCAGAATAAATAAGACAGCCTGTTGGAAGGCCCATGTAGTAGGGAACTGAGGGCAGCCTCAAAAGTGGCCACCAGCTGATAGCCAAGAGCCAAAAAGAAGCCAGAGCCTCAGTCCTACAACCACAAAAAATATATTTCTGCCAACAATCTGAGTGACACTGGAAATGGACTCTTCTCCAGGCAAGTCTCTAGATAACAATTCAGTCCTCACTGACACATTGATTGCAGCCTTACAGAGAACTCATTTAAGCTATGCCTGGAATCTAGAGCCACAGAAACTGAAAGATAATAGATGTCTGTTGTTTTACATCTCTACGTTTGTGGTAATTTTGATGCAGCAACATAAAATGGAATACAAGCCTAACATCATGAGATAACTACAAATTAAAAGTAAAATGAGAGAGTATCCATTACCATAACACAATCACAAAAATCAAAACGTTTCTTAATATACACTTTTGCTGAGCCTTTGAGAAAACATACCCTCTCATATATTGTTAGTAAGAGGGCCAACTAGCACAATTCCATATGAAGGGTAGTTTTGCAATGTCCATAAAAATTGTAACTAATTTTTGTCCAAGTGATTGCAGTTCTTGGAATTTATCCTACCAGTACACTGGCTCACAAATACAGGGCATTATATTTGGGGATTATTTATAATAGCAAAAAATGGAATTTATTGGGGGTTATTATAGCAAAAAATGGAATCATTCTAATTGTCTGTGATAAGAGACTGATTAAATAGATTATGGTACACTCATGTAATAGAACACTATTTGGCTATAAAAAAATAAGATAAAATAAATAAATAAACAAGGAGGAGACATCTGGTCTCCAGAACAGGAAGAAAGCTGAACAAACTGCAAATAAACAACTTTTCTGAGATACATCAGAGATCTGAGGTCACAGGGCAAATTGTTAAACTGTCACCCAAAACTGGAGAGAGAGGAGAATACCGAGAATCAGACTTAGGATAGCAGCTATAGCTGGAACCTGGTAGGAACATTCAAAAGGTAATTGACTAATTGGTGGAGCCTGAGCTTGGACTAGCTTGAGATATTAAAAATCCCTGGTGCTCAGCCTTAGGGGGACCCCACACTTTCATGAGTTTTACCTCCAAGAGCCCCAGTAGGTTACCAGGATGAAGATGGGGTAGGGGAAATACTGCTGATCTGTCAGTTTAGGGAGGGGAAAAGTAACCATTTTGAAATACACCCAGAGCATTGTATTCGGATTAGTGAAGATCTATCCTCAACAGAAACTATTTTATGGGAGCCTGGCTAACTTCAGAGGTGAGAAACACCTCTGCTAGCCTTCCTGACTCACCTAACCAGAAAAAAAAAAAAAAAAAAAATGCCAAGATGCATTTGTGAATGTTACAGAAGAAGGGCATAGGTCCACTAAAAGACTAAGACTTAATCATAGGTATATAGAATGCTTCCCCACAACCCAAACCTTACCATCACATCAACAGCACTCATGTGTAATAATGAGGGAGTATAGCTGAAAGAACTGCAAAGCTCAGACTCTATTATCTCAGTAAACTCAGATACACAGGGAGACAAAAGCAAGGACACTACAGGAAATTTTATCTATTGCAAGCAGTAAACCCAGCCTAACTCTTAGCCAGATCAACATAAAATCTCACATGAAAGGGTTGTTTACTTCAGCTCCTTTTACCTAATATACTATGTCTAATTTTCAAAAAAAATTTAAAGGCATGATAAAAGGCAAAAAATATGACTTGAAGAAACAAACCCAGTATCAGAACCAGACTCAGATACAGCAGAGATTTGGGAAATATCAGACTGGGAACTTAAAATAACTGATTGGTAAGCTAAGGACTCTCACAGAAAAAGTAGATGACATGCAAGAAGAGATGGGTAATGAAGGCAAAAAGATGGAAACTTAACTGGGTGTGGTGGCTCACGCTTGTAATCCCAGAACTTTGGGAGGCTGAGGTGGGTGGATCACTTGAGGTCAGGAGTTCAAGACCAGCCTGGCCAACATGGTGAAACCCCATCTCTACTAAAAATACAAAAATTAGCTGGGCACGGTGGCCCACACCTGTAATCCCAGCTGCTCAGAGGCTGAGGCACAAGAATTGCTTGAACCCGGGAGGTGGAGGTTGCAGTGAGCCGAGATGGCACCACCGCACTCCAGCCTGGGAGAGTGAGACTCCATCTCAAAAAAAAAAAATTAAAAAAACAAAAAAGATGGAAACTTTAAGAGGGAATTTTTTTAAGGGAATAATCAAAACCACCATAATAGAAATGAATAATGTCTTTGATGGGCTTATGTGTAGACTGGAAACAATCAGTAAACTTGAAGATAGGTCAATAGAAACTTCTCAAACTGAAAAACTAAGAGAAAAAAAATTTAAAAGAAGCAGAATGTCCAAGAGCTGTGTAACAGTTACAAAAGATTACATACCTGTAATGAGAATACTAGATGGAAAATAACAAGAAAAGGTCAGAAGAAATAATAGGTAATAAAGTAATAAGTAATAGTGAGGTGATAAGGAGGAGAATTTTCCAAAAATAATGACAGACTTCATAAAGATATTATATTCAAATTGTAGAAAATCAACAATAAAGAGAAAATCTTGAAAGATACACAAATACACACACACACAATATGCCTATGGTTTAGTGTCCATATATAAGTGAAATTAAATTAATGATCTATGCATGTTGCAAACTCTAGGGAAAACAATGAAAGAGTTTTTAAAACAAGTATAAAGGATAAACTAAGATAGGAGACAAAATGAAATTATAAAATGTTCAATTGAAGCCACTGAAGGCAGAAGAAAAAGTGGAAGACCAAAAAGAAATAAATACCAAGGACAATGACTACAAAATAGTTATAAATGGGACCAATGTCAATACAACTATATCAATAAGTATTTCAAATGTTAATGGTCTAAATATACCAATTCAAAGACAGAGACTGTCAGAATGGATTAAAAAAAAAAAAAAAAAGACTCAATTATATGTTGTCTACAAGAAACTTACTTTAAACATAATGACACAGAAAGATGAAAAGTAAAGGGATGGAGTAAGATATACCATGTAAACACTAATCAAAATAAAGCAGGAGTTGCTGTATTAATTTCAGACAAAACAGACTTCAGAGAAAAGGAAATTATCAGAGATAAAGAGGGACATTACATAATGGTAAAAGGGTCAATTCTCTAAAGAGAAACAGTAATTCTTAACATGTATGTGTCTAACAACAAAACATCAAAAAAAATATGAAGCAAAAAGTGATAGAACTGCCAGGAAAAATAGATGAGTCCACTATTGTAGTTGGAAACTTCAAAACCCCTCTCAGTAATTGACAGATCCAGCAGGGAGAAAATCTGTAAGGGTATAGTCAAACTGAACAGTACCATCAATCAACTGGATCTAATTGACATTTACAGAATACTTCATCCAAGAACAGCAGAATACATATTCTTCTCAAGCTCACATGGAACATTCACCAAAATAGGCTACATTATGGGCCATTAAAATACACATCAACGCATTTAAAAGAATAGAAATCATGCAAAATATGTTCTCAGACCACAGTGGAATTAAACTAGAAACAAATAACAGAATGATAGTTGGATACTCCCAAAATATTTAGATATTAAACACTCTTCTAAATAATCCATGAGTCAAAGCATCAAGAGAAATTTTTAAATATTCAAAATTAAATGAAAATACAACTTATCAGAACTTTTGGGATGAAGAGAGGACCCAAGATGGCTGACGAGGTGCAGCCAGGAAGAGCTTCTCCCACTGAAAGACCACACCATCAAGAAGAATGGCACACTCTGAGCAGATCTTCAGAAGGAAGCCATTGAGAATGGACAAAGGGAGGGCAAGTACTCTGGGCTGAAGAAGGAGGAAGCTGGGAACCCTGCACAAGATTGCCAAGCACCAGGACTCATTGCTGGCCCTGCACAGCTCCTGGGGAAAGGATGAGTTAAATAGGCATGAGTGGCCCACTTTCACCACAAACCTCCAGAATCCTAACTGCAGGAGGCTTCATGATCCCCACGGACATTTGAGCTGGCAGGAAGTGCTGCTTAGAGAGTTGGCAGGAGCAGGACTCCAGCCTTGAAGGAGACCAGAGGGTATGACACGGGAATGGCCGAGTGGAACCCAACACGGAATGCTCATACCCCAAGGTTTGCCACACTCCTGTAGGTGGCTTTGGCCTTTGCTGACTGTCAGAAGTGGACAGGACAGGGATATCTTGCCATGAAATGGGACCAGTATGATCTGAGCAACCTCCCTAACACCACCCAGGGTTCCTGCCTGGCTGCACCCACTTGCAGCCTCAGATGCCCAACCAGGGCACTTCCTAGTGGCAACCACCATAGCTCTTTCACTGGCATATATTCCACTTAACCATCAGAGAGCTTTTTGCAGATGGGTCCCCCACAATGTACATTCACGTGTAGTCTCTCCATGTTGCTTTTGCCAGCATGTGCACATTTGTAGACCTCATTGTCATCACCTCACCTCCACTAGTGCATATGCACACAGATCCCACCACACCAACACCACAGGCGCACACACACAAGCATAGACCCTGCTGCCATCATCCTAATGAAGTGCTTTTCCTGACAGCACAAGCTCCCCCACCTCAGCCCCCCACATTGAAGTGCTGTTGCCACCAGACGGCGAACACTTTGGCCCCTTCAGTGCAGCAGTTACTTAACCTTGAGCAGCCAAACAAACTCATTGGTATGGTCCAGGCCTTTTAGGGTTACAACACACAGCTCAGGAGTACTGAGCAGAGATTTGGCCCACTAAAACCATCCAGAAACATAGCCAGTCATCTAAACCCAACTTATATTACAGACAAATCCTCCAGAGCATCAAAGAATATAAAGGCAAAAAGCACCACCCAAAGAACAGCAATTTCAAAGATTAAAGGAACATCAGCCCACACAAATGAGAAAGAACCAGCACAGGAACTTTGGCAACTCTAAAAGCCAGAGTGCCTTCTTACCTCCAAATGATTACACCAGCTCCCAAGCAATGGTTTTTAATCAGACTGTGAAATGACAGAAATAGAATTCAGAATCTGGATGGCAATAAAGATCACTGAGATCCAGGATAATGTTGAAACCCAATTGAAGGAATATAAGAAATCCAGTAAAATAATTCAAGAGCTGAAAGATGAAATATTCATCTTAAGAAAAGGACCAAACTGGTATGATAGAGCTGAAAAATGAACTGCAAGAATTTCATAATACAATCAGAGGTATTAACAGCAGACTAGACCAAGCTGAGAAAAGAATTTCAGAACTCAAAGACTCTGAGATGGGTTCTTCAAATCAATTCATTCAGAAAAAAATAAAGAAAAAAGAATTTTAAAAAATGAACAAAACCTCCAAGAAGTATGGAGTTATGTAAAGAGAGCAAATCTATGATTCATTGGTGTCCCTAAAAAAGAGAAAGGGAGCAATAAATTTGAGAATATTGTCCACAAAAATTTCCCAAACCTCACTAAGAGAGGTCAACATTCAAATTCAGGAAATTCAGAGAACCCCTGCAAGATGCTACACAAGACAACCATCCCCCAGACACATAGTCATCAGATTCTCAAAGGTCAACATGAAAGAAAAAAACACCCACAAAGAGAACCCCATCAGGCTAACAGTGGACCTTTCAGTAGAAACCCTAAAAGTCAGAAGAGACTAGGAACTTATATTCAGCATCCTTAAAGAAAAGAAATTTCAACGAAGAATTTTATATCCAGCCACACTAAGCTTCGTAAGAAAAGGAGAAGTAAAATCATTTTCAGACAAGCAATTGGTAAACGGAATTCATTACCACCAAACCTGCCTTACAAGAGGAACTTAAGGGAGTGCTCAGCATGGAAATGAAAGACTGTTACTGACCACCACAAAAACAAACTTAAGTACAAAGACCATGGACACTATAAAGCAACTACACAATCAAGTCTACATAACAACCAGCTAATAACACAATGGCAAAACCAAATCTGCACATATCAATATTAACCTTGAACATACTTGGGCTAAACACCCCACTTAAAAGGTATGGACTGGCAAGTTGGATAAAGAAGCAAGACCCAATTGTATGCTGTCTTAAAGAGGCCCATTTCACATGCAGTGACACCCATGGGCTCAAAGTAAAGGGATGAAGAAAGACCTATCAAATAAATGGAAAACAAAGAAGAGCGGGGGTTGCTACTCTTATTTCAGGGGGAAAAAAAACCAGACTTTAAGACAACAACTATCAAAAAGAACAAAGAACGGAATTACATGATAAAGAGCTCAATTCAACAAGAAGACTTAACTATCCTAAATATATATGCAATCAGTACTGGACACCCAGATTCATAAAACATGTTCTTAGAGACCTAAGAAGAGACTTAGATAACTACACAATAATAGTGGGAGGCTTCAACACTTCACTGACACTATTAGACAGATCATCAAGGCAGAAAACTAGAATTTGAGACCTAAACTCAACACTTGACCAAATGGACCTAACAAACATCTATAGAACACTCCACCCAACAACAGAATATACATTCTCATCTCCCCATGGCACATACTCTAAAATCAGCCACATACTTGCCATAAACAATTTTCAACAAATTCAAGAAAACCTAAATCATACCAACCACACTCTTGGATCACAACACAATAAAAATAGAAATCAACACCAAGAAAATTTCTCAAAACCATACAATTACGTGGAAATTAAATAACTGACTCCTGAATGACTTTTGGGAAAATAATGAAATTAAGCCAGAAATAAAAAAAATTCTTTGAAATTAATGAAAACAAAGATAGAACTTCCAGAATCTGTGGGACACTGCTAAAGCAGTGATAAGAGGAAACTTTACACTGCTGAACACCCAAATCAAAAAGTTAGAAAGGTTTCGAATTAACACCCTAACATCACACCTATGGGAACCAGAAAACCAAGAGCAAACCAACCCCAAAGCTAGCAGAAGAAAAGAAATAACCAAAATCAGAGATGAACTGAACAAAATGGAGTATAAAAAACCATACAAAAGATCAATAAAATAAAAAGGTGGCTCCTTGAAAGAATAAATAAGATTTATAGACTGCTGCCTAGACCAATAAAGAAAAAAAAAGAAAGAAAATCCAAATAAACACAATCAAAAATGACAAAGATGAAATTATGACCATTCCTACAGAAATGCAAAAAACAAAACAAAACAAACAAACAAAAAAACCCTCAGAGACTGTTATCTGTACTACCCACACAAACTTGAAAACCTAGAAAAAAAATAGATAAATTTCTGGAAACATACCACCTTTCAAGATTGAATCAGGAAGAAATTGAAACCCTGAAAAATTAGCTGGGCATGGTGGCGGGCGCCTGTAGTCCCAGCTACTTAGGAGGCTGAGGCAGGAGAATGGCGTGAACCTGGGAGGCAGAGCTTGTAGTGAGCCAAGATTGCACCACTGCACTCCAGGCTGGGCGACAGAGTGAGAATCCGTCTCAAAAAAA
>NW_012108363.1:5284384-5328758 GCF_000951045.1 Mandrillus leucophaeus
AAAAAAAAAAAAAAAAAAAAAAAAAAAAAAAAAAAAAAAAGAAAGAAAGAAAGAAAAGAAATTGAAACCCTGAACAGACCAATAACGGGTTCAGAAATTAAACAGTAATAAAAAACATACCAACCAGAAAAAGCCCTAGACCAGATAGATTCACAGCTGAATTCTATCAAATGTGTTAAGAATTGGTACCATTTCTACTGAAACTATTCCAAACAATCAAGAAAGAAGAGGAACTCCTCCCCACCTCATTCTATGAGGCCAGCATCATTCTGATACCAAAACCTGGCAGAGACACAACAAAAAGAAAAAAACTTCACACCAATATCCACGATGAACATAGATGCAAAAATCCTCAACAAAATTCTAACAAATGAATCCAGCTACACATCAAAAACTAGAAACGAATAACAGAAAGATACACCATGATTAGGTAGGATTTATTCCTGGAATGCAAGGTTGATTCAATATATGCAACATAAACAACATACGCAAATCAATAAATGTGATTTATCACATAAACACTAAAATCAAAAAACACATAAACATCTCAATAGACTCACAAAAGGCTTTTAATAAAATTCAACATCCCTTCCTAATAAAAACTCTCAATAAACTAAGCCAATCAAAGAAACATACCTCAAAATAATAAGAGCCATCTGTGACAAACCCATAGCCAAAATCATACTGAATGAGCGAAAGCTGGATGCGTTCTTCTTGAGAACCAGGACGAGAAAAAGATGCCCACTCACACCACTCCTATTCAACATAGTCCTGAAATCCCTAGCCAGAGCAATTAGGCAAGAGAAAGAAATAAAAGGCATCCAAATAGGGAAAGAGGATGTTTAACTGTCTCTCTTTGTAGATGCTATAATTCTATAGCTAGAAAACCCCATAGTCTGCCAAAAGGCTCCTAGATCTGATAAACAACTTCAGCAAAGTTTCAGGATATAAAATTAATGAACAAAAATTAGTGGCATTTCTATATACCAGTAACATCCAGACTGAGAACCAAATCAAGAATGCAATTCCATTCACAATAGCCACACACAAAAAAACAAAATACCTGATAATACAGCCAACCAGGGAAGTGAAAGATCTCTGCAATGATAATTACAAAACACTGCTGTAAGAAATCAGAGACAACACATATGAAAAAACATTTCATGCTCATAGAATCATATTGTTAAAATGAACATACTACCCAAAGCAATTTACAGATTCAGTGGATTCCCATCAAACTACAAACAACATTTTTCAAAGAATTAGAAAAAAACTATTCTAAAATTTATATGAAAACAAAAAAGAGTCTGAATATCCAAAGCAATTCTAAGCAAAAAAGAACAAAGCCAGAGTCACATTCCCTGACTTCAAACTATACTACAAGACTACAATTACCAAAACAGTATGGCACTGGGACAAAAACAGACACACAGACCAACGGAACAGGTTAGAGAACACAGAAGTAAAAATGAACACCTATAACTGTCTGACCTTTGAGAAAGTCAACCATAAAAAGCAATAGGGAAAGGATTTCCTATGCAATAAAGGGTGCTGGGACAAGTGGCTAGCCATATGCAGAAGATTGAAACTAGATCCTCTTCTTTCACTATATACAAAAGTCAACGCAAGATAGATTAAAGACTTAAGTGTAAAACCTAAAACTATAAGAAACCTAGAAGAAAACCTAAGAAATATCATCCTGGACACAGATTTCATTATGAAGATTCCAAAAAGCAAGTGCAACAAAAACAAAAATTGACAAGTGGGACCTAATTAAAGAACTTTTGCACAGCAAAAGAAACTATCAGCAGAGTAAACAGACAACCTACACAATGAGAGAAAATATTTGTAAAGCATGTATTCAACAAAGGTCTAATATCCAGAATCTATGTGGAACTTACACAAGTCAACAAGTGAAAAACAACCCCACTAAAAAGTGGGCAAAGGATGAACAGACACTTCTGAAAAGAAGACATACATGCGGCCAACAAGTATATGAAAAAATGTTCAACATCCTCAGTCATTAGAGAAATCCAAATCTAAACCACAATGAGATACCATCTCACACCAGTCAGAATGGCTATTATTAAAAAGTCAAAAAATAACATACTGGTGAGGTTGCAGAGAACAGAGAAAGCTTACACACTGTTAGTGGGAATATAAATTAGTTCAGCTACTGTGGAAAGCAGGTTAGAGATTTCTCAAAGAACTTAAAACAGGACTGCCATTCAACCCAGCAATGTACACTTATGTTTACTGCAGTACCATTCAACCCAGCAATGTACACTTATGTTTACTGCAGTACTATTCACAATAGCAAAGACAGGTACTCAACCTAGATGCCCATCAATGGTGGACTGGATAAAGAAAACGTGATACATACACATCATGGAATACTATGCAGTCATGAAAAAGAATGAAATTATGTCCTTTGCAGCAACATGGATGTAGCTGGAGGCCATTATCCTAAGCAAATTAATGCAGGAGCAGAAAACCAAATACTGCATGTTCTCCCTTACAAGTTGTAGCTAAACACTGAGTATACATGGACACAAAAAATGTTAAACACCAGAGCCTACTTGAAGGTGGAGTGTGGGAGGAGGGTAAGAATTGAAAAGCTACATTTATGCTCACTACCTGAGTGACAAAATAATTTGTACACCAACCCCCATAACACACAATTTGCCCATGTAGCAAACATGCACATGTATCACCTTAACCTTAAACAAAAGTTGGAAGAGAAAAAAATGTGGGATGCAATGAAAGCAACGCCTAGAGGCAAATTATAGCAATTCCATATATTAGAAAAGAAGAGAGATCTAAAATCAATAATCTAAAAGTCTACCTTAGACACTAGAAAAAAGATCAAATGAAATATAGAGTAAGCAAAAGAAAAAAATACTATTTAGATCATAAATCAATGAAATTGCAAACAGAAGAACTACAAAATCTAAAAAAAATCAAAAGCTGGTTCTTTGAAAAGGTCAATGAGAGTTATAAACCTCTGGTCTGGAAAACCAAGAAAACAAGAGAGAAAACACAAATCAGAAACAAATATCAGAAATGAAAGAAAGACCATTGGTATTGTTTCTGTGGACATTAAAAGGATAATAAAAGATATTATTAATAACTATATGCCTTAAATTAAATAACTTAGAGATGGAGCAATTTCTTGAAAGACACCATCTATTAAACTTCCAACTGACTCCAAAAGAAATAGACAATGTGAACAGACTTATCTATAAGAAATTGAATCAATAATTAATAACCTTCCAAAACGGAACACAAAGCCCAGATGTTTTACTGGTGAATTCCACCAAATATTTATGGCAGAAGTGATACCAATTATTTACAATCTCCTTCAGAAAGTAGAAGCAGATGTAACACTTACTAACTTGTTTTATGAAGCCAGAATTAACCTAATACCAAAATAAAGACACTACAAGACTGGAAGATTACAAACTAATATTATGAATATAGATACAAGATTACAAACCAATGTTATAAATATAGATACAAATATTCTCAACAAAATATTAGCAAATTGAATCCAATAATGTATGAAATAATTATTCACTATGAACAAAAGGGAGTTCTTCTAGGTATGCATAGCTGGCTTGGCATTAGAAATTAGTTTAATCCATACCCTTTACTCAACAGACTAAAGAAGTCATATGACTATATAAATGAATTTTGAAAAAGCATTTGTCAAAACCCAGCACACATTTGTAATAAAAACTCTCAACAAGCTAAGAAAAGAGGCAAACTACTCCAACTAAATAAAAGTATCTATAAAAACTCTATAGCTATCATCATACATATTATGATTTTCTAGATACTTTCTCCCTAAGAATGGGAACAAGGCAAGGATATCCCCCTCACCATTTGTCCTAGTCCATCAGGGCTGCTCTAACAATTAACCTTAGACTGGATACATTACAAACTACAGAAATTTCATTGCTCAAGGGGTAAACACTGGGTCCTTATGTGGTAGAAGGGGAAGCAAGCTTCCTTGTACCTCTTTTTTAAGGGCATTAATCCCATTCATGAGAACAGAGCCCTCATGACCTCATTACCTCCCAAAGGCCCCACCTCTTAATACTATTGCTCTGGGGATTGAGTTTCAACATATGAGTTTTTGAGAGACATACACATTCAGACCATAACACCACTTCTATTCAATATCCTACTAGAAGTCTTAGCTAGTGCAATAAGACAAGAAAAGTAAGTAAGAAGTATACAGATTGGGAAAGAAGAAATATAACTGTCTTGTTTTCACAGATGGCATGATTGTTTGCATCAAAAATTTAAAAAGAAGTCAGCAGAAAACATCCTGGAACTAATAAGTGATCATAGAAAGGTTGCAGGATGCAAGGTTAATACTCAAAGTTAATCACCTTTCTATATAGCAGTAATGAACAATTGGGATTTAAAATAAAATACACAACACTATTTACATTAACACTTCCGCAAAAGTGAACAGTTACGTATAAATATAACAAAAATATGCACAAGGTCTATATAAAGAAAACTTTAAAACTCTGATGAAAAAAAATCAAAGAAAGTCTAAATAAATGGAGAAATAGTCTATACTTGTGTGTAGGAAGACCCAGTATTTTTACATTGTCAGTTTTCTCAAGTTGATCTAGAGATTCAATACAATCCCAATAAAATCCTAGCAAGTTATCTTGTAGATGCCAACAAAGTGATTCTAAAGTTTATACAGGAAATATAAAAGATCCAGAAGAGCCAACATAACACTGAAGAAGAACAAGTTTGGGAGGGCTAACACTTCACAAATTTAAGACATACCATAAAATGACAATAATCAAAATAATGTGGTATTGATGAAAGAATAGACCTATAGATCAATAGAGAGCCCAGAAACAGAACCACACAAATATAGCCAACTGATCTTTGAAGAAGGAGCCAAGGTAATTAAATGACAAAAAAAAAAAAAAAAATGATTTTCAACAAATGATGAAAACAACTGGGCATGTACATACAAAAATAAATAAATCTACACAGAGACCTTACACTTTATAAAATTAACTCCAAATGGACCATAGACCTAAATGTAAAATTAAAAACTATAAAACTCCTAGAAGATAACATAGGAGAAAATCTAAGTGACCTTAAGTTTGGCCTTGAGTTTTCAGATAGAACACAAAAGCAAAATCCATAAAAGAAAAAAAAAAGGATGTTGGATTTTATTAAAATTTAAACCTTCTGTTCTTCAAAAGATACTTAAAAAGGAAAAGGTAAGTCATATACTAAGAGAAAATATTTGCAAAACATATCTGATAAAGGAGTTATATCCAAAATACACAAAGAACTCTTGCCAGGCACAGTGGCTCACGCCTGTAATCCCAGCACTTTGGGAGGCCGAGGTGGGTGGATCACCTGAGGTCAGGAGTTCGAGACCAGCCTGGTCAATATGGTGAAACCCCGTTTCTACTAAAAATACAAAAATTAGCCAGGCGTGGTGGCAGGCACCTGTAATCCCAGCTACTCAGGAGGCCAAGGCAGGGGAATTGCTTGAACCTGGGAGGTAGGGGTTGCAGTGAGCCGAGATCACACCATTGCATTCCAATGTGGACAACAGAACAAGACTTTGTCTCAAAAAAAAAAAAAAGAACTCTTAAAACTCAACAATATAAAATAACAAATTTAGTGAG
The DNA here is from genome assembly GCF_000951045.1 of Mandrillus leucophaeus. Lineage (NCBI taxonomy): Eukaryota > Metazoa > Chordata > Mammalia > Primates > Cercopithecidae > Mandrillus > Mandrillus leucophaeus. The sequence continues at coordinate 5,290,063 of NW_012108363.1, forward strand.
CCAAAGATCTGAATAAATGTGTCACCAAAGGAGCTATACAGAGGCAAATAAGTATGTGAAAACATACTCCACATTGTATGTCATTAGGGAATTGCAAATTACGGCAGTGAGATACCACTATACACCTATTAGAATGGCTAACCTCCCAAAGACAGACCACACCAAATGCTGGCAAAGATGTGGGAGAACAGGAACTCACAGTCATTGCTGGCGGGAATGAAAACTGGTGCAGTCACTTTGGAAGACAATTTGGCAATTTCTTCCAAAGCAAAACTTAGTCTTATATGATCTAACAGTTACACTAGTTAGTATTTACGGAAATGCGTGAAAAGCATATGTCCACATAAAAACCTGCAAATGGATGTTTATAGCAGCTTTATTCATAATTGCCAAAACTTAGAAGTAACTAAGATATACTTCAATAGGTAAATAGAAATTGCTATATCCATACAATGGAATATTACTCAGTAATACCCAAAAAAAATACTATGCCACAAAAAGTCATGAAGGAGCCTTATATGCATGTTATTAATTGAAAGATGCCAGTGTGAAAACGCTATATATTATGTGATTCCAACTAGATGATATTTTGGAAAAGGAAAAACCATAGAGACAGTAAAAAGATCAGTAGTTGTCAGAGATTTGGAGTGAGGGAGGAAGGGACGAATAGGTGGAACACACAGGAGATTCTTAGGGTAATGAAACTGTTCTGTTCGCTACTGCACAAGAATGGATACATGACATTATGCATTTGTCTAAACTCATGAAAGTGTACAGCACACCAGTGATCCCTAATGTAAATTATCCCTAATGTAAATTACTGCTGATAATGTATCAATACTGACTTGTCAATTGCAATAAATATTTCCACTCAATTTTTCTGGAAACCAAAAAACTTCCCTAGAAAGTGTCTATTAATTTTTTTAAATAATGAGAAATCTATATATCTATATGGAGAGATCTATCTGATGCACGGATAAGAGGAAACAGCAAAGGTAGAACAGTGTAAAAATGTGTTGCTTTTTACATAAACATAGGGGAAAATAAATGTACATTCATATTCGCTTGTTTATACATAAAAAGCATTGGAAGAAAACCTACGGAACTAATCACAGTGGTTACCTGTGGGGCTGGCTGTTGAACTGACTGGAGGAGGGAGAGTTATGAAAGAGAGAATATGTGAATCTATATCATTTGATTGTAACATTATTTATTTTCTAAATTATATTTTTTTTAAAAAACAAGCCCCTCAGAAGGTTTGTCTGAGCTCTGGGGAAAGCTGCGCTTGAATGTCCTAGAACTAATATTTTTATTTAACACTCTGAATAACTCTCCGGAATTTACCCTATAGAAATTCTTTCATGTGTGCAGTGTGTTCAAAGAAACTACAAAGATATTCACTGCAGCATTATTTGTAATAGATGAAATTTTGGAAACATCTTAAATATGTGTCAACAGTGGAAGTGGTTAAGAGAGTAGTAATACAGACACACTAGGCACTGCGATTCATCAGTTAAAAAGAAAACAGTAACTTTGTATGAGTTGTTGAAAACATCCATGATTTATTGTCGAGAAAAAAAATTAAGTTGCAGAAAAACATGGACGGAAAACTTTTTAACTATAATATGATTTTGTTTGTAAATGTAATAAAGATCTGGAAGGATATACAACAAACTGAAAAAAGTGCCTACCTCGGGGGAAGTTATAAGGGTAGGAGGGGAGTGTCCTGCTTTTTACTCTACTTCCTATTGTTTGACTTCTTTTCTTTGCAACTGTGATGTATTGTTTTTTATACATGAATACACACATAAAGATTTTTAAAAACCCAATGGAGTGTTCCTGTCCAGAAGCAGCAGCCATCTCAGGGACTGTTTGTCATTACCTCTATTCATTTCTTTCGGACCAGGAAGGGCTAAAGAAACCTCAGTGTTCTCTGTAGCATTGTTAACCGGGGCACTGAATCTAACTTCCATACCCTGTAATTGGATCCTTCCAGTAAAGCTGCCTCAATAAAATGTCCCAAGTGCTGCAGCCAAGTGTTTAGGAGGCACATAGGACCCTGGTGGCAGCCTTGGAGGTAGGGGTGGGAGCCTGGGCCTGGGGCCTGGGTCTAAAATGCTGTAGGAGGCATGCATTAAAGTCCCAGCAAGCTTAACTAGCAACAGAGGGGCATGTCTGCATTTTTCATGCAGGCTTAGAGAGACTTGTTTGCAAGGCTCAGGATCCCTGGTGAGCAGTTTTCTGTGGCTTCAGTTACAGCACAATTTCAAAAGTATTAATGCAGTGAGACTTTTGTATAACTACATTAGGAAAAGGAAAAAAAATTAACTCTGGTTTCTCCAGCAGGCATTCACAACTGCTAATAATGAATATATCACAAGAAGGAAGTGATTGTCGATAATTATCCCCTAAATCCCACCTCATGCAGTACCAAAAATGATAGGCAGAGAGGGGCCGGCGACTTCCTCTTTGCTTGGTCTGTAAGCACGATGTAAGTTCCATTCATATGGTCTTCCCTTTTATTGTTTCATCTCCCAGGAGCCATGAATTCTCTTGTGATCTAAAGAATCAGCTCTCCATCACGGTCATTTTTTGTTTTAAGGTTTCAAAACCCAAGAGCTGAATCCAGATGTGGCCTTTTAAGTCAAGGCAGCTTGGAGTCACAGACTGCTGGTGTCTAATGCTTGTCTGTCTCAGTTCTCCTCCTTCACACAGGGGGAGTAAAGGTCTTCAGACACGAAATTACATGGAGGTGTCAGTCACAGAGTAGGGACCTGAATTTTGGCGTCTGGAAATTCCATTCCAGATTTCTGAATCCATGTGTTTATTCATTCATCTCCTCACTCATTTCTTCATTCAACAAATTCTTATTGAGCACCTACTATGTACAGAGAAGGATAGCATTATAATTTAAACTGCTAATTTTGGAAACAAATTGCTTAGGTTTTCATCCTAGCTCCAATGCTTATTACCTGTGTATCCTTTATGGAGTTACATAACTTCTCTGTATCAGGTTCCCTATATTTAGATGGAAATAATAGTGGAACCTACCTCATAACGTTGTTGGGAAGACTAGAGGAGTTAATATATGGAAGGGACTTAGTATACAGTATAATGATTGCTACTGTTGTCACATTTTTATCATTATGTACCAAACATTATGCAGTGGATTTGGAATACAATTACGAACAAAACAGACAGGGACTTACTTTCATAATGTGCATTGACTAGTGCGGAAGAGCTGGGACTTAATCTAACCAGGATAGTCAGACAAGGCTGACCTGAGAAAATGATGCAGTTCTGAAATCTAAAGGAGTTAACTAGGCTAAATGGGAAAGGAAAGTTTTTTGAGTGAAGGAAAAAGAATGTGCAAAGGTTCTGAAACAGCTGGAGCATAGTTTTTTATAAAACTGCAATACTATGTGTGTGGCTGCAGCATAGATATCAAAGGCAGGGCAAGATGAGGTTGAGTCCTGTTAAGTGTCGCATCTCCTAGGGCCTTGCAGACCACTTTCATGGGCCATCGTTATCCTAGAAATAATAGGAAGGCATTGGGGGGCTTTAAGCAGGGAAATGCCATGATTAGATTTCATTTTAGAAAGATCTCTCTGTTGCTAAATAAAGAATAGATTGGAGGAATGTCCTTTCTCAAATATCCAGTGTCTCTCTTTGTTGACAGTCACGGTGGATAAAGGGAGGGCATGCATCCAGGGAAAGAAGTCAGTGATTGTCTTCACAGAGAGAGGTGCAGAGAGGTTGGGTGGTGGGAGAGGGCCAGATGGGAGGTAAATTTTGCCTGCTTGCCAACTTAGAGAATTGCACAGCCAGTCTATCTTCTTTAAATGGTCACCATATTGAATAGCAACAAGAATAATTTTTTAAAGCAAAGGAAACTCATTCTGGACACCTACAGCAAAAAGGGAATTTGTCAGAAGATGTGGAGGTATCCTAGGATCAAAGGGAAGGCTGCAAAACCAGGCTTAAAATGAACAGAGTCCAAGCAACTCCAAATCATTGGTAGAGGAGCCAATGAAGAAGAAACCTCTACTCCTCTGCTCCTCTTCTTCCCTGCCCATTTTTTTGGAATGGATGCTAAGCAACTAAAACCCAACAGGTATCCACTAGAATATTCAGTCATGGAGGCATCTTCCTCTCCTCACACCTAATCATCTCCACCACAACCTCTCCCAACTGTCCCCAACGCATCCCCTCAGACCTGACAGTTTTCGCCACTCTTCCAGATTCCTTGCCATCAGATCCTTCTTTGTAAATGATAACATGAAGGGGTGCCTCCACATTCCACCCTTCAGTCATGGGCCCCCACTTTGTTTCCAAATTTCTATTTTGTTTTCTGCTTCCTGATGGTAAACACCCATCTGTATTTTGAATTTTTTAAAGACAGCAACCTAATTGCTGGCTACGTTCAGGGATACGTGGTAGGGTCAGAGAAAGAGCATTAGATTTGCACATAGAAAACGAATTCTGGCTTCTGCTCACTAATTATGTGACCCTAAATAAGTCACTGACTCTCTCGGAGCCTCATCCATAAAATGGGCATGACAACAACAGTTACTTCACAGATTACAGGACAATCAAAAGAAATTGTGAATGTGAAAATGCTTTAAACCAGTGGTTCTCAATACTGGCTGTGCTTCAGAATCTCTTGTTGTTTTGTTTCTTAAAAGACAGATGACTTTCCCAGACCTACCGAGTCAAAATATCCAAGGGTAAACCTCAGACAGCTATATTTCTAAAAAGTTTCTAAAGTGATTCAAATGTGCAGGCAGAGTGAAAAAAACATTCTGGATGTAACCTTTTGGACGCACACTGCTGTCCAGCAACACTTACCCACTGTGGTCTGGCTACTATGTTCTATCCCTTCTCCCTGCTGTTATTCCTAGGCATCTCCAAACCATCCTCTGCTTAGACTTCCTGGGAAGCCTTCAGTGATTGTAAATCAGACACATCAGTGCTCCGCTTGAATACCTTCAAGTGCCTCACAGTGTTCTTAGGATGAGGAACAGATGATGACTTGAGGCCCCGCAAGATTTGGCTGTGCCGACCTCTGACCTCAACCCCTCTCACTCCCTCCTCTCCTTGTATTCTGGCCCACAGTTATTTCTGGTTCTCCAACACACCAGGTTCCCTTTCCCTGGGGTCCTTTGCACTTGGTGACCCTCCTCTCCAGAATGTTCCGCTCCAGACCTCTGAATGTCTGGATTTTTCTTAACGTTGAGCCAGAGGGAGACCTACCAGACCATCCAACCTCAATTACTCCCTCCCCACTTGTCACCCTCCACTCATCACAGCACCTTATTTTCTTTAAGTCACTTAACCTTCTCTGAGATCATTCCTTTATTCATTTTCTTATTTCTATACATTTTTCCTGGCTAGAATGTAAGTTCTGCAAGAGAGGGATATTTCAAGTATAGGTGATTGATTTATCTGTAGTGCTAACATTGCCTGGCACATAGTAGTTGCTTAGCAAATTAGTCAGAGCATGAATAAATAAATGCACATTTTGTTATCTAGGGCAAAGGAGAACTCATATCTTGCCATCCCCCAATGGTCTGGCCAAGCTATAAAATGACCAGAATTTCTACTTTGATTCAGCTTCCAGTTGCTGAATTGCAACTCCCAAAATTCACAGCCAAGCACTATCAGGTGACCATAGACTCCAAAAGGTATCATAAATTGCTTCATATGTGTTCTTCTGGGGCTTAGGCAATGAACTTGATATTTACTGTTTGGCAAAGTCTTTCTGTTTTACTTTGTTGGTAGGTGTAAGTTGATTTTTGCAGCCAAAAACACCTCTTTCTGGCTGGCGTCCCTGTTTTTCCTCCTTTTACTAGCAAACCCTGGAGTAGTATAACCAAGCTGAGGTGAGTTATGTGCAGGGAAATGGGCCTTAATGAATAGAAAATCCATGGAATTCATTTGATGTTAGCACATTAACACTCTTTTTGCCAAGTCTTCCAAATTTCAACTTTTCTGCACAAAAAATAAAAATATTGGAGGAAGGTATATCTCTTTTAAGACCATGATCTTGGAATTACATAAGCAATTCTAGACCCTTTTTTGTAGTGAAACGTGGTCAAAAGCAGTCAACCGTCATCAACGAACCCCAGACCCAAATGTCAACAAGCCCCATTGGTATAATATATTGGCAGGGGCTTGGGTCATGACGTCAGGTATACTAGGTGCTGTGGCTTATTGGCTATGGATCTGGGGCAAGGAACTTAGCCTTCCTAAGTCTCAGGTTCCTCATCTGTAAATTCAGGGCAATAATAGCACCTGTGTCGTATCATTAACCATCGTTAGGATGAAATAAAATAGATGTCAGGTGCCTAGCATATTACTAGCATGGAGTAACCATTCTATGCATGTTGGTTGAAAACTAAATAAATTAATTAAATAAGTGTCATTCCACTGTCTCTCCTTTTTAGATTCCATTTCCCTACCATGCTCTTCCATGCTATGCTCCCCTTCAAGAATGCTGAATGATAGGATCGATTTGGAGAGAAAAATAGGCCCAGTTATAATTGGGGTCCAGCCTGGAGCATAGTCTCCTGAAAAACAACTATCATTTTCATATCAGAAATGTCCTGATGTACTGTAGAACATAGTCTCTCACCCACCAAATAGAGATAATAATATACCCTGCAGGCTGAATATGGAGTCGAATTATTCTCACGAATCTGTTTCCTGCAAGATCTTTTGCCAGGTTCTGGACATATTACAGTTAAAAAGACACGGGCCCTCCCCCACGGATCTCACAGACTGACTTCAAATCTCAATTCTATCTCTGCCTGGCAAAAATGTGAGCAAGTCACTGGGCTTACTGAGCCTCAGCTTTGTCCTTTAGAAAGGGATATCTGGCCTCCTACACCCTCTGTGCTGAATGGGACTTCAATAAGATAAAGCATTTCTAGTGGTCAGAAACCAACTCTGGATAACTTGAGCAGAAAGGTATTTTTAGAAGGTTATCAGGTTACTCAAACTACCAACCCAAAGGCTAGAAAACACAGTATCCAAGGGCCCCACAGCTACTTGCAAAAGGAACGCCTGCACAGAACATAGTCACTGCTAGACACCAAGGCCCTCACCACAGAAAGTTGTAGCCACCACCATGAATAATTAATTCCCTCCGAATTTACATCCTGGCTCATAACCCAAAGGCCCAGGGAGGAACATCCAGTTGTCTGAGCCTAGATCATGAGACTACTCTCCAGCTGCCAGGGACTGGGGAGAGGGAAATCGAGACACTGTCAGTTTCCAAAGTGGGAGGCAAGCACTGCCTTCCTCTATGCCCTAGGTTGGAGGGGTATGTGGGTGCTGAGCAGTCCTCCAATGCCAAATACCCACCGAAGGATATGAAAGTACTTCGCACACCACGGATAGCTGTGTCTTTCTGAATCATGCTGACTGGGCAGAGTTCAACCGCCTGTGAATAGGGCTGATGATGACCACAGACCTAAGGAGCACATTCATTGTGCTTTAAAAGAAAGAAGAATGAATTATCCATACTCAAAAGAGATTTACTGTAAGAGCCCATGGGCATTTCCTAGAAAAATTCCAATAGTTTCATGCTGTTAGGACAAGGCATTTGTGTAACTTCTACAAGGGAAATGGCTTAGTGCTTTATTCACTAATATCAACCTGTCATCTCGTTACTATTGATCAGCACTGGCTGGCCACCGGCATGTTGGGAAGGAGCTGGTTCCTCAAAGGTCGGCCCTGACCTGAAAATCCTCCTGCCCAGTGCCAGGTACTTTCTGAGAGCTCCAGAAAATTCTCCAGTCAGTGGTGTCTTCCCCTATAGCCTCCTCTGCCTCAGAGGGTGAAAAAAAAAAAAGAGTGGCTCCATGTATGAATTGAGAGAGGTATTTTAAACACTGCTGGGCACAGCTGCCTTCACTCGGTAAATATATTTGTTACACAGTGCCAGGAAATTGTGAAGGAGAGAGCAGAAGAGGGAGAAACAATAGCTATCTTTGGAGCCTGAAGTCTTGCTTGGAGTCACTCACCACCCTGGCACCATGCCAAAAGCATGCTTTTCCCCACCATCTCAATCCTCCAATGTAGCCCTGCATCCTTTTATAATAAGCAGCCTTGAGTGCTGTCATTTAATACCCATACACAGGGCTCCCCAGAGCTCGGAAACTCTTGCAACTGTCTCCTTGATAGGCATCTAAGAAACAAATGAGGAGAAAGGATGTCTAAAGGCTCCATTAACATTGTTAGGTTAGAAACGTTGACAATAAGTCGATTCTTTTTGACATGACTGTCCTGGTAATGAAGGGACATTTCTACATGACTCTTCCTAATGTAAGATAAGATATGGATGGCCTCTGATTTTTCTGACACATGTCCAGTATATCAAAGGGGTGGGGACTGGTATAAGAAAATGGGTTGTTTCAGTGACACATTAATAGGAGCCCTGGTTGGGAGATTAATGATAATGCTACCTTGGGCTTGAGTGTTCTGGTAGCTCACCTGGGAATGTAAGCTGGAATTCCTAGAAGAGGGGGTTAGAAAACCCAGGGGCCTCCACTTAACACCCAGAAGTTCCCTCATTTGCCCACAGAATCCTAGAAAACCACAGGCAGGACGGGAATTGTCCATGCTCTAGAATGGTATTTTTCGTCTGCCTCTGGCTGGGTTATGGGTGATAATTAGGTGGGCCTGGTTCTGACCTGTCAAAAAGAATGGATCTGCTGAGATTGGTAGCAGACCCCTTGGGCAGCCAGGAATGAGGCTGTGTGGGACAGTCGACTAGCCAGCCTGGACAGGAGGCTAGAGCAGGGAAAGCTGACCCCCATAATTGGACGAGAATAGAACAGAGACTCCGGAAGCAGAAATTGAAAGACCAGCAATTTCAGCATCCAGTGATCTTTCCCCAGACACTGAGCCTGCCCCATAGAGCTCCAGGAGTTCTTAGGAGGTCACATTTGGTACATAAAAACAGAACTAAACAAAACCCAGCCTGCGTGCTCCCAACTCACCTCACCCTGCCCTCCTTTTTCCACAGCCTTTAACCACTTTCCAACATATACTATAATTTACTAGCATGTTACCTCAGGTGTAGATAAGCCTCAAGGCATGGCTCTTTGTTTTGTGTTCCAAGCGCTTACAACAATGCCGACATACAGTAGGCACTCAATAAATACTTCCTTAATAAATGACTGACTTTAAAAATTGCTAAAAGTCAAATATTTCGTTTTTCTATTTTTTTAAGGACAGGGTCTCACTCTGTTACCCAGGCTGGAGTGCAGTAACACAATCATGGCTCACTGCAGCCTCAAACTTTTGAACACAAGTGATCCTCCCACCTCAGCCTCCCAAGTAGCTGGGACTACAGACCATACTTAGCTAATATTTGTATTTATTTATTTTTGTAGAAACGGGGTCTCACTATTGCCCAGGATGGTCTTGAACTCCTAACTTCAAGCAATTTACCAAAACACTAGGATTACAAGTGTGAGCTAACACACCCAGCCATCAAATGTTTCTCTTTTGAAAAAAAAAATTATAAAATTAGTTAAACTTCTTTGGCAACTTAACCACACGATATAAATAAGAGATGTTGTTACACTATTATTAAATTTTGAAACCATCAAAAAGATGCAAAGAAAACAGCAAGTACTTGGGAAAAGGTGAGCATTCTAGGGAAGGCACTAAAAGCAGAAGATTGATAGGTTTGCCCTATGAACGATTGCTTATGCATTTTTGGGCTTTAACTCCCTTCTTGGTAATAATACAGACAGTTATGGTACTAATGAAAGTAATAACCATCAATGTTTATGAAGTTCTTATAATGTCCCAGGCCCCAGGGCAAAACAGTTTAGCTGCATTATCTCACCTAATTCTTAAAGCAACATATTAGAGCAGTTGCCATGATTACCACTTCTGTTTTACAGATGAGGAAACTGAGTCACAGAGAAGTTGAGTAATTCTCTCACAATCACACAGTTATAATAGTACAAGGCAAGGCTGGGCACTTGAACCCCAAATTTTCTGATTCTGAGCTCCCACGTCAGGCCCTATGTCATAACTCCTGTTTCTCATTCTCTCCTTGCCACTTTGTCGATCACTTTTCCTCTAGTCCACACTGGTAAAAGGAAAAACCTAAAAAGGTGAAGAAGTCATCGTAGTCTCAGGAAAGAGAAAGGTAGAGTCAGCTATGCAGACACACTGCAGAGTACTCAAATTTGCTTTCAACCAATCTCGCCCTTACCCTCAGAACACATAATGCTAAAGATGCAACTAGGAGAGTTGTATGAACTTGAAGATGCTCATCGGACTCCTTTCTTTAATCAATTTAATCTCAAAGCGTTAAGAAAATGCTTCTTATCAAATAGCCCAACCCACCAATGAACTGTGTACCTGATCTGCCTCCCTTCTCAGGCTGCCGCGTGATTTATTCTGTCACAGCCCCACCTCAAGCCTCGCAGGGCAGATGGTGCCAGATGGTAAACTTATAACAACTTCTGCAATCAAACTGCGGAGAGGTTGCCAAACTCCCTTCCTCGGATCCCTAAGAGTCACTGGAAGATGCCTCGGGTGCCCCGTGGGAGGGAATGTGATGGGGAGGGGTGTACTTCAACCAGAATGTGCCTCTGCTTTTATCTACTTCACACCTTGAATTTCTGAACTAAGTTTGTTTCTAAAGGCTCATCTGTAACAAAAGAGAAGAATATGAAATCACAAGATAGAGAAACACAGTTTATTAAAAAGAGACCTTGGTTCACAGTTGAAAAAATTGGGTCCTGGTTCCTCCCCTGCCATTGCCTTGAGCAAATCACTTAACCCCCTGGGACTCAGTTTTCTCATCTGCAAAATGAGGAGATCTTGTATCAGTATTAGTTAATTAGTTGTGACAAATGTACTAAAGTGATGTGCACAACATGGGAAACTGAGGGTGGTATAAACGGGAACCCTCTGGAATATTCTTACAGCTTTTCTGTCAGAAACTATTAAATATTTTAAAGTTTATTAAAGTTAAAAAAAAAAAGTTGAGCCTCATAAAATCTATTTCAGGGCTTTTTTTTTTTTTTTTTGAGACAGGGTCTCATCCTGTCACATTGTCACCCAGGCTGGAATGCAGAGTCAGTCATGGGTCACTGCAGCCTTGACCTCAAGTGATCCTCATGCTTCAGCCTCCTGAGTAGCTAGGACCACAAGCACGCACCACCATGTCCAGCTAATTTTTTTTACGTAGAGACCAGCTTGCACTATATTCCTAGGCTGGTCTTGAACCCCTGGCCTCAAGCGATCCCGCCTCAGCCTCCCAAAATGCTGGGATTACAGAAGTGAACCACTGCGCTCGGCCGATATTCCATCTTTAAAATGCACCTGATATTATCCATTCTTTAAAGAAAGCTACCTCGGTAAATTTTTCGAGTTTCTTTGGTTAAAATTCCAGTTTGCCATTTATTGACTTTCCACTATACCTGAAGATGCAGAGGAAAACTCTAAATTCTGGAACGTTTTTTGATATTGGTTTATCTTATAAAATCAAGTTTTTCTGGATCCTGGAGGCACCTAGCTCTGGGCGTCTTCTGTTGTAGAGTCTTGGGATTTTTTTTCAGCCATCCTTACTCCCTGGTCTTATATATATTTACTATATTGGTCTACAACACGTACCACAACTATGTGTATGCAGTGTACACACACACATATGCACTTACACACACACAAACACTAAACTAAAGTCAGATAGATAGACTAAAGTCAGATAACTGTCCTAATGTTATAAACCCGTAAAGTCATGCTGGTACTTTAAGTAGATGAAGTAGACAGTTCAAAACTTAGTTAAGTTTAAAAAGAGAAGTCGGTCGGGTGCGGTGGTTCAAGTCTGTAATCCCAGCACTCTGGGAGGCCGAGACAGGCGAATCATGAGGTCACGAGATCGAGACCATCCTGGCTAACACGGTGAAACCCCATCTCTACTAAAAAATACAAAAAACCAGCCGGGCGAGGTGGCAGGTGCCTGTAGTCCCAGCTACTAGGGAGGCTGAGGCAGGAGAATGGTGTAAATCCGGGAGGTGGAGCTTGCAGTGAGCTGAGATCCTGCTACTGTACTCCAGCCTGGGCAACAGAGAGAGACTCCATCTCAAAAAATTAATTAATTAATTAAAAAATAAAAAGAGAAGTCTTGGTTATCAAAAATAGACTTTTCCATAACAAATTTCAGCCTTTGGGTTTTACCATAGTCTCCTTTGTTATTTCCAGACCACTGTTCAGCATATGACTATATTTTGCTGGTTCCCAACCAACATCTCCATGTAAGAAGTTTTTGTCAGAAAACTACTGATGTTCACAAATGATTTTAATACACATTGGGGTTTTGAGAGTCTATGGCAACAAGGGGAGTATGGTGTGTTGGCCGCAGTGTTTATTTCACTGAATAAAATGGGCAAGTGTTTGCTTCTTAGCAATGCTTTCTGTTTCCCTTCTTGACTCCAAATGCCTTAAGGATAGTTAATGACAATACTATCTTGGGGGCTTCCAAAGTCCCCAAAACACTTGATTCCATGGGGCTTGGACCAATCTATAAATTGGGTGTTTGGAACCAAATTGCACAGCTATCACTGACTAGTGTTTGGAACCAAATTGCACAGCTATCACTGACTAGAGTGGCCATAATGAAATCGTAGCTACTTGACCTGCTTACTTGAAAGGCCTTTAAAAAAAAAGAAAATCCATTAATCAATTTGTTTCTTGAGGCAACTTAGCAACAGGGATCCCTGCAGTAAATTGGGTGCTTTTGCTAATGAGCAAGTTGGATTGAATAGTTAGTTGCATCAACTTAATTCAATTTTTAGGCTATTGATTTTCATTAGGAAGATTCAACACAACCTTCCCACCTTCCTACAGACATACTTTTCCCATTGGTGATATGCTATGTTTCACAATTGTCCCAATGGAATATGTCCAGAAGACTATTTCATCATGTCAAAACTTGGGGGAATCTGTGGCAAACAGAACTTCCCATTATTAGGAAACCGAGACCAAATGATTTCTAAGCCCCATACTTCGAAGATCAACCCATTTTTTTAAACTCATATCCATTACAATGTTCTCTAATTATATCTTCTGTATATAACCTCTACTCAAGAATATTTGGGTTGAGCTTTGATTTATTTCTTCATTAATTCACTTCTTCAACAATTTTTTTTATTATCATACTTATGTTCTAGGGTACAAGTGCACAATGTGCAGGTTTATTATATATGTATACATGTGCCATGTGGGTGTGCTGCACCCATTAACTCATCATTTACATTAGGTATATCTCCTAATGCTATCCCTTCCCCCTCACCCCCACCCCACAGCAGGCCCCAGTGTGTGATGTTCCCCTCCCTGTGTCCAAGTGTTCTCATTGTTCAATTCCCACCTTTGAGTGAGAACATGCAGTGTTTGGTTTTTTGTTCTTGTGATAGTTTGCTGAGAATGATGGTTTCCAGCTGCATCCATGTCCCGACAAAGGACACGAACTCATCCTTTTTTATGGCTGCATAGTATTCCATGGTGTATATGTGCCACATTTTCTTAATCCAGTCTGTCATTGATGGACATTTGGGTTGGTTCCACGTCTTTGCTATTGTCTTCAACAAATATTTATTGAGCATTTACTATATCCATGTACAATACTGAGTTATCCAGGTACAGTGCTGAGGATACTTTGGTAAATAAAAGAACCAAAGATCTGCCTTTAGGAAGCTTAGCTTCTACTGGGGAAGACAGATAATTAACAAGTAAATAAACACATGCATAATTACCTAGGGTGGTAAATGCTATGTTGAAAACTAAAAGAGAAGATAATAGAGAATAATAGGAGTGAACCAACTGATATATGTTAGGGAATAATTAAAGTTAATACGTATTGAGTATTGCTCTGAGTACATATATTTTCTTATTTAAGCTTCTTAACAATCCTATGAGGTAGATATGTAATAACCTACATTTTTAAGATAAGGAAACTGATTAACAGAGAGTTTTCAAACTGATTAAGGAGTTTGCCCAAGGACACATAGCTAGCAATTAGCAGGTTCAAATTTTGACCCCAGCAGACCTGCTCCAGAGTCCACACTCAACCACTGCACTATATTGTCTTTTTGGAGAGATGTTATTTACTCTGATAGCTGAAAGCTTGCAATGAGGCACCTAGACAAGAAGCAGGGGCAGAGCATTCAGCGAAGCTGGAATGGTGTGCATGATGTTCCAAAGACAAGGATTCTGCTGGCATTCTAGGAGGCAGGCCAAGCTGCCACACGGGGGGTAAGAGATGAACTTTATCTTCTGCATGTGTACAATAGAAACATTTTAAATATGTTTTTTAAAAACCATGTCTATCAGTCTCAAACCAGAGATTTCCCCGCTGAAAGTTGTCATAAATGGGGTCATCAAATCACTGAAAGGATGATCCTGGCCTCCGAATCTCATTGGTACATGCAGAGCTTCTCTCTCATGCTGCAGGGAGAGCCCTTGAACCATTTTATTTGACCTTGTAAGACTGTTTAGTGTCTATCCATCACCCCAACTTTGAACTTCTTGAGAGCAAGACACCATCATACTCATCTTCATGGCCTTAGTCCTAGCACAGCCCGTGGTACAGAGGAGGTGTCCGATAAAGGAGGAAAACATGGCTAGGGACTGGATGCATGACGGTGCCTCATGTACGGCCTGTAGTCAACAAATGTTTCAGAAGGGGAAGATAAGGGCTTGTGTACATCTGAATGACGAGGCGGTGGGGGTCAGGGCACAGAATCACCAGCTAGAGTGGGGTCGGTGTGAAATCATCTGAAAGTTCAAGACAAACACCCCCACACCTAACTGTCGGCTGGATTCATCGGGGCAACCGGCTCAGTTCTCGGTTTCCCTCTGCCCAGAGAGCACTGTGTTTATGAGCCTATTCAGCTGCTGGGAGTTCCAGGGGGAGATGACTTCAGAAGTGTGATATTTAAAAGCAGGAGGAAAGAACGGCTTGGTAAGGATGCTGGGCCTCTATTTATTCCACTCCGTATGCCAGGCTCCAAGACTTCTCGGCGGATTCCCATTTGTCTTTCTCCTGTGGAATATTTCAGATTTACAGTGCCATCTGTTAAGGAGCGCGGGCCCAGGCGGCACAGTTCAGCCCAAGGCCCTTCTGCTGCCCAAGGCCAGGAGGTGGCCCAGAGCAGCTGGTGCCAGGCTCGTGACTTCCCTGCCTGAGCCAGGCTGAGCAGCCTCCAAAGAGTGATGGATTAGGACCCCGACAGGGCTACCTCCTCTTATTCCTGCGTCTGGATTGGTGGCATAGGCGCGATTTCTGGTCCTCCTTGTTTGTCTGTGTCTTGCACACTCTCACTCACGTTGTTGAAAACAGTCTCCTGGCTTGGATCTGGGCTCCCTGGGCTTTCGCTCCTCCACTTTGTACATTAACTCCTCTCTCTTCTGGCATTTTCAGAAACTGCCTTTGCCAGGGCTCTAGGGGGTGGCTGCTGAACTCTGCAGCTCTGACTAAGGAATACACCGTCACAAAATTACTAGAGTATCATTCAGACAACAACGGGCACAATGCTTCAAACACTCAGATGCTGTTTTGGAGTATTTGGGGTCTACCCATTTGTCCCATTTCACCCAGGAAAGCCTTTGTATTTCAAAAGCAAAGCTATCTGCCTACCTGGAACTGACACATACAAATGCACCCTGGCTCCTTTTGCACAGCAGGCACCACTGCAATCAACAGGCCATGTGCGTGCCCTGGAATTTGCAGTCGGGCCATCCTCCAGCATCCCAGGCTGGAAGAGTAACCAGCGGAAGTACAGGATTGATGGGCAGGAATCTGCTCTGTCATTCAACTTGTATCACCTCCTGCCTGAACAGCACATTCATCTTTTCAGAGTGCTTTCCTGGACCCATGCTTCTTCTAATTGGATCTCATAAAACCCTGGGCAACGCACAGAGTGGGTCTCATCACTCCCACTCTCATTTGGCTGACAAGATTCAGGGAGGGCATATGATTTGCCCAAGGTCACACTTTTCTTAGTGGCACATGATCCAACTCATCATAATCCAGCGTTCTTCCCTCCATATCAGATTTTCACTCCGCTTTCCAATAATAAAATAATGGTGCTTCCACCAGTACCACCCAATACACGACTAGATGCTTTTCTTTGTGATTTGCTTTGGGATGTCAAAGCCTTAATTTGGGAGTATGTTAGTAATTTTAGTAATTCACACTTAACCAGTTTAGAATCATATTAGAATGGACTGGCCCACTTTGCTAAACCACCATCACCATAATAATGACTGGAGCAGCTAACATTTAGTAAGTGTTAACCCTATACAGACATCTCTTCTGCTTTTCACGTACTTCAATCTCAATGAGTCTGTGTGGTGGATAATATTGTTTTTACCATTTTACAAGGAAGAGAATCGAGGCACAGAGAGCTCAGGTCACTCATACAAGGTCCCACAGTTACTCGGTGGCTGAAACAGGATTTGAACTCTGAACTGCAGAGGCTTTATTTCTAGTTGATTTCACTACAAATCAGATAAGATTCTCAGCAGGACAAAGGGAAGTTGAGGGAGCACATAGTTAGACAACAACAGGAAAAACATAATGCCGAGAACTCTTAAAGCTCAGTTCTCAGTACATGATACCCTAAATATAAAAGGTTTTTCTCTATTCTTTAAAACAGGCCCTGAGGAATTATGTCTCATATCTCTGAAGTCAGAGAGTATTACTGAATTACTACATTACCTATTCATTACCTATTCTGTACTCAGGCTCTCACTCTATGGTCACTCTGCCCGTCATGTGTGTGTTACATGTTCCATAACAGTCATTTAAAAATAGATGGACCCCATCACACAGTCTGTTTACAAGAGATCTCAACCCTCTTTCCATTTGCTTGTTTAAGATTACAACTTCATCAGTGTAAGCAAAACGTCATGGGCTGAAGAAGTCATGAGATGTGATCAAAAGCCAATGGGCCAGAAAAGGCAAATACGGCTGTACAAGTTGCTCATTTCTGTGAAAACAAATAAAAATTTAAATGTAACAACGTCAGCAGTTTCTTGTAGTGGCCGCAGAGATTGTCTCTGCACTTCCTTGGCGCAACAGACATTACATTTAAACTCAAACGAGATATGCATCTGAGTCTGAAAATACTGGTACCCTGTGTGGGATGACATTAAAAGGACAACCAACCTAGGCTCTACAGAAACCATTCAAAACTCCTAATAATTCCTCCGAAAATGCAAATGTACTAATCACTAGCCTGGTCCTATGTTCAACAGGTTCTTCCCAAACATATACTTTATATATTTTTGCTAAGATGTGAATTAACACACTCCTTTTTTGACTTTATTAATCAATGGAGACATAATTCTGCCAATTGCTATGAAAATTGAAAACCCATTGGAAAATTCTCAGTGTCATATTCAAATCTTTGCAAAATCTCAAACATTTCTCTCAGACTTGCTTCTCTTTAAAGTGAAAAAATGACAGAGAAAAGTAGATGGAGCTGATGTGAGATAATTTATTTTTATAATCCTTACATACGCAATTCATTTGTGAAAAGGAGTGGTTTGAAGAATAGATGGACCCTTGGGATATGTAGGGTGATTCCAAGGTAGGAAAAACAAAGTATCCTTCTAACATGGAAAGTTTGTTTGGTCGGTTGTTGGTTTATTTTATTTTATTTTATTTTATTTTTTTAGTGAGCCAAGACCAGGATGCTTTTATTTAACGGAATGAATTGCGATAGAAAGAAATAATAAAGGAAATATTAGAGTGTATTATATGTAATAAGGGGAAGCATTGCTTCAATAATTAACACATATATGAATGTTGGGATGAAATTTTAAAATGTATTTATTCCTAGGAATTACAGTGGAAAGTCTTAAGACTATTGGTTTAGACACACTGTGGAGATTTAGAAACTTAGAAGCATAATAGATATGCTTATCAATGTCTACTTGAACCACAGCTACTTCAATAGAGCCTGCCTCACCCAAGTCTGCATGACATTACTCCATAATTCTTTCTATTTTTTTTTGGCAGGGGTGGGAGGCTGGGGTCAGGGGTGTATGTGCAGGTGTGTTACATGGGTAAATTGTGTGTTATAGGGGTTTAGTGTACAGATTATTTCATCACTCAGGTAATGACCATAATAGGGTTGTTTGGTTTTTGCTTGTTGATTTGTTTAAGTTCCATACAGATTCTGGATATTAGACCTTTGGGTATTAGGCCTTTGTTGGATGCATAGTTTGCAAATATTTTCCAACAGTGGAGGTTTTGCCAACCAATTCTTAGGAACCTGAATTCCAAACACAACATGAGTTTGTGGCCTCACCCATGAAACTCAACTTCCCAGTTATACAGAAAAGGGGGATTGTAGAGACTCATCATTAAGCAAGTTGACTCCAAATCCAATTTTGATGATTTAAGCATAAATGCATCCACAAGCTGAGGATTAAATGTCCTTTAACATATGCCTAAATTTAGAATACTAGAAAAAGAAGCTCAAGGAAAAAAATGCCCTTTACATTTCCTTCTCCCAAATGCTTCAGTAAATAGTGTCTTAAGACATTTAAGAAGTAAAGCACATGACCAACAATTTACTGACCCCCCAAAGATCTCGTTCTTGCAAATACCTAAAAGCTAAAGAGAAAAGCTTGAGAAGGAAAAAAAGAAAGAAAGAGAAAAAGAAAGGAAGAAGGAAGCAACAGAAGGAGGGAGGAAGGAAGGAGGAAAGGAAGGAAGGAAAATAGGGAGGCAGGGAAGGGAGGAAGGGAGGCAGGGAAGGGAGGCAGGGAGGGAGGGAGGGAGGGAAGGAGGCAGGAAGGAAGGAAGGAAAAGAAGGAAGGAAAGAAAGAAAAAGGAAATAGAGAGAGGAAGGAAAGAAACTTAGAGCTCCTCTGAAATCCTACTTTGGATTGTGAAAGCATAAGAATCTTGACACAGTATATTGTTTTTTCTCTGTCATCACCACAAATCTGTATTTCAAGCTCAGAACTAGCATGTTGTTTTCATTGAGTGGGATTAGCAAAATTTGTTTCCAGGAAAACTTTAAAATGAGCCCCATGTTTAAGTCTCCATCGGTTAGGTCATAAAGAACAGCAATCAATTCCAAAGTCTGATGGCTGCTCATGGTGTCATTTGCTGCTTCACATCTGTTTGACTCGGAAGTGACGTTCCCAATTGAGTGTGTTTTCGGCAAGTTCCCCATTAAATTACTGCAGTTTTATATAGTGATCATTGTGTACATTTCATGAATTCATGTAAAGCTAAAAGAAATGGACACTTTCAAGCTTTACAGTTTCCAATCTGATATTTTCCCAAACATAATAGGACAAGAGGTGGGGGGGAGTAGAAAAGAGGAATGGCTAGATAGCACGTCTTTCAAGAAAATATGGCAAAAAGGAGGCTTATTTTTAAGTTGTAAAAGTTCTGGACAGCTTCCCATTACAGATCATTATAGCATAAAGTATTATTGTTCTTTTTACAGAGCCTGGCTCGTTTTTATTCTCTCCTATAGATGCTTGGGCTGTTAGGTTCCAGCAGTCTGTGGTTTCACAGCTTCCTTGGCCAGCCAGGGCAGATGCTATAATTCTGTGTTGCTTTCCTAAAGACAAAGGTAGGAGGCTGTCAGCCTTTCCCCAACAGATGGGAGGCATGACAGTGCCCATCTTCACACACAGGTATGATCATTTCTGCCCAGCAGTGAATTGGTTCCCACTCCACTCCAGAGCTAAGCCTGGTGCAGTGGGAATTTCAGGTCAGAGTTAAAAGCAAATGTTTCTGGAGACACAGAAGGAGGGAGGGAGGGTTTAATCTCAGTCCTCCTGATTTAGCGTCCTGGGGTAAATGCTGCTATAACAAGGCTCCGAACCAACAACAGGATGACATAAGCTCTTCCATTTCTAACCCAGTTACCCACCAGAACCCAAAGCGTCCTGAAGCTCATGATGTATAAATTTAATTTCTCTTTTATGGCTGGAGCAGTGTTTTCCATGATTTATAAATCATTTGTTCGGTGATTTCTTTGAAATCTTTGCCTCATTTATGCTCTTGACCTCTTGACCTCCTGATACATTTATTTATGCCAGGGATCTCTTCGCAGTGGTGCAGTTTAATGTCATTTGCCTGAGAGGTGGCTGAAAGGCAAAGAAACAAATACGAATGCTAAAGGAGGTTTGAGATGCAAAACTGTGTGTTTAAAAAGAAGGATAAACAAAGGAAAATATGAACACTTAAAACATATTCCTGTACTATTGATTTATTGCTGGAACTCTCTATTTATTGAATACTTTATGGGTATCTGATTATATGGCAGTTGATGGGGCAATGAGAGAATACTGATCCTCACAGCAAAAATATTTGCTATAAATGTCATGACATGCCTTGTCTATAATATGATTCTTTCCAGATGGTTATTTTTCAAGTTTCAGAAATGGAAAAATACACCTTAAGACAAGTATACATAAAAATGATGCCTTTCTCCTTTGTCTCTTTTTGATTTTAGTTTATTAATACTCTGTTGTTTACCATGAAGCAATGTGCTAAAGAAATCTGGTCAGAATGACATCTGATTAATTGGGCAGGGCACTTCCTACATAGCTCTTTGCTGATAACCCAGCTGTCCAAGAACCATTTCATTATAAGAGATGCAGAGGCAGGCGACAGTCACAAAACCACTGGGAAGCTAGGTCTGCTTTAGCAGATTGGCACAATTTGTATCACTGGTGCTCAGAACCCAGAGGGCTCGCATCGCCCAGAGCCAAGGACAGGCTCTGCCTCTCGGGACAGCCTGTGCTCATTGTTGAAATGTCATGAAGAAAATGGCTCCTCTAACTCCTCCTAATCCATTTACCCGATGCAGAATTAGTTACTCTGATTTTATATATATAGTGAAACACACACGCACGTGTGCACGCACACACACACACAACCAGATATTGTATTACAGATGCTTCCAGAGGCAAAATATAATATTCTGCTAGCTGTTACAGTTAACAATACACTAATGTTGAGCAACCCATTGTCAATGTTTCAGAAGGCTAAGTGTTTCCGCTCTTCTGGCTTCTCTGCTTTATGAGAGAGAAAACACATCATTTGCACATTTAAATTACATAAATTCAATGACTGTGCATGAGCTGGTATGGGGAGTGAATAATGAGAGGGAGAGAAATAACAATTTAAATAGTGTGTGTGATTTTGCCCTCCATTCCACTCAAGAGACACACACATCCTAATGATGGTGAATCAGGCTGCAGGAGTCAGTGGTTTCCTCCCCTGGTTTTGGCTTCCTGGCGCCTCCTACTTTGTGAGCCTCTCACCATGCTGGGTATGGGTCAAGAATAAAGCTGACTACATCGTCTGTTCACCTTACATGTTGATCCCTGACATGACTGCTCTAAAATGGGGTTAATTGCAGTCCATGTCACAGCTAGGACTTCCAGGTGTACAGACAAGGTGAAAGGTACTAAGGAACATCAAGGTGCAAATCAGAGAGGAAGAAGTCCAAAGGCAAAACAGAGGCACCAAATAGGGATCAAGTTCAAGTGAACAGTAACACAAAGGTCGAAGTCAATAGAAGGTGACAAAATGTTAGCACTGGTTATTTCCTGGGTAGTGGCTGTTATCTTCTTCATATGTCTCTCCATTTTACAGCTTGTCTGCAATAAGCAAGGATTAGTTTTATGATAAGAAGAAAACAAAGTATTAGGACACTAACCAGCCGGGCATGGTGGCTCATGCCTGTAACCCCAGCACTCTGGGAGGCCAAGGCAGATGGATCACCTGAGGTCAGGAGTTCGAGACCAGCCTGGCCAACATGGTGAAGCCCCGTCTCTACTAAAAATACAAAAATTAGCTGGGTGTGGTGGCAGGCACCTGTAACCCCAGCTATTCGGGAGGCTGAGGCAGGAAAATCAGTTGAACCCAGGAAGTGGAGGTTGCAGTGAGCCAAGATTGCGCCATTGCCCTCCAGCCTGGGTGACAAGAGCGAAATTCCATCTCGGGAAAAAAAAAAGACCCTAATCATAAAAATGAAAGTGTTTAAAAAGTGAGAGAGGTCCAGGTGTGCTGCCTCACGCCTGTAATCCCAGCACTTTGGGAAGGTGAGGCGGGCAGATCACGAGGTCAGGAGATCAAGATCATCCTGGCTAACACAGTGAAACCCCTTCTCTACTAAAAATACAAAAAATTAACCGGACTTGGTGGCAGGCACCTGTAGTCCCAGCTACTTGGGAGGCTAGAGCAGGAGAATGACGTGAACTCGGGAGTCGGAGCTTGCAGTGAGCTGAGATCGTGCCACTGCACTCCAGCCTGGGCGACAGAGTGAGACTCAGTTTCCAAAAAAAAAAAGAGAGAGAGAGAGATTGTCTAAGGCAGACTGGGTCTGGAGAGTGCAGAGAAAAACGCCAGGACTGGCACTGGGAAGTTCAAGTTCATTTTGCTCTTACTTTTCAGTGTGATCCTGGCTCAGAGCACAGGACCTGGAGTCATAGATGGCCGAGTTCAAATCCAGAATCTGCCACCTTTTGTTTGTGATTTTGAACAAGTCACTTAACCTCTCTAAGAAGTAGTGTGCTGGTAAACGTGGAACAACCAGCTGTGGAGGGAGGGAATGCAATTTGTAGTACTTGCCAATCTCCACAGATGCAAGTGCTCCCACTGTGGCCAGTTTCAAGCTACTAACCTGTGGTCAACCCAGATCACAGAATTCCTAACAGTTTAACTATTGACTCACCCAAGCTGGTAGAAGCCAGCCCAGCAGACCACCATCTCTGAGTCTCAGTTAACATTACCTGAGTAACTACTCATAGGTTGATGATGAGATTTGAATAACACCAAGCATGTAAAATGCTTAGCAGAGTCCCAGGCTCAAGAGGAACATTTCAATGTGCAGAATATCATAGAGAGAGGAATCTGCTTATGTACCCGTAAACTACCTTTGGAAAAATACATGACAAATTGGTAACAGAATTGTCTCTGAAGAGGAAAGCTGGAAGGCTGGAAACACATCAGAGGCAGTGTTTTCACTGTTTACCTTTGATATCTCTTAATTTAGAATCACAAGTATGTACTTTGTATTCTAAAAAGAAATAAAATTAAAATTATTGTGTAAATCATAGTAAGAATTCAGTGATTTTTCTTCATAAGGCTGGCGGTGCTAACTGACCAGCATGCTCCCCTGCTGAGACTCACAAGAACTATACAAAGGGCCTCGGGAATATATTAAAACACAAGAAGCTCCCACCTGGGGCATGAAAAAAATTCAATTAGTAGGTTGATGTGAAAGAGATCATAACAGATGACACACCTCCAGTTTTTATGCTGGACTTTAGTTGACCGAGTTAATGTCAAATGTTAACCCTTCTTTGCACAGGGACTACAACATTTATAGATGGTAGAGTAACAATAATAGTGTCACCATGCCTTCTTGATTTATTGTAAAACCAATATTATAACTATAGAAATTAAATGGCAAAAATAGTTCTCTATAAACCCTCTTACTTTTTTTCATTTACCATCCCTTTCTTTTCCTTTCTGTCTTTTTTTTTTTTTCTTGCCCATCCAGGTCTCCAAACCCTTCCTAGCTTGACTGCTAGATCTTAGCATCTATCCCGCTCCTTCTGAAGGTTCCCTCACCTTTCTGGACTTAGGACAATTGGTGGGTAGTGGAGGGTTGGGAAGAGGAGGTGGCAATTACATGAGCTTTCACAGCAGCCTGCCCCTCCTGTGGTTGTAGGGCCCCAGATGTCTCTTTGGCTGCAGTTGGCTCCAACACACTGGCTTCAGAGGGAAAGGAGAGGTGAGCCTCCTCTTTAGTCCTAAATCCTCAAAGCAGATTCAGGACTAATAGATTCAGGACTAATTCCCTCAATTCCCTACAGCAGTATTAGGACCTGCGTCCAACTATTAACAAGATTGTATGTAAAGTCCAGGAAGAACAGAAGGAAACTACAACACAGAGAAAAACCTTCCTCTAGACCTAGTATGAGGCCCAGATCCTGCTTCTGGGAACCCCTAAGATACCTCCCAACCTGATCTCAACTGAGAGTGTAGTCAAACACATCTCCTTTTCTTATAGTCCAGATCTCAGAGTCATGGCTCCAAGGAAGAAAAGATGTTTTCCCTCAGCCCAGGCCATAATCTTTATTCCTAGGAGATGCATTCCTTACCAGGATGATCAACAGCAGTGATACCCATTCCATCCCAATGCAAACCCCGCCCTCACCCACAACCCAGAATCTGTGCACTTCTCAAAGTCTGGATCACCAGATCTCAAATCAGACACCAACAGTCCAGTCCAGTCCAGTCCTGGTGTCTTATTTGAGATCTGCTGATCCAGACTTTGAGAAGTGCACTGATTCTGGGTTGTGGGTGAGGGTGAGGTTTGTGTTGGGATGGAACGGGTATCAACTACTCCCAGCCCAGTCTGATTCTCCCAGCATGAGAGGAAGACCCTATCCGCATATACTCCTTGTAGTCACTTCCCTGGGAGGCAGCAGTTCAAATAATAATCCCCAGGCCACCCCAGATACAGGTAACCAGAGTTAGGGCACAGTGTTGTCTTAGCTCACACCGAAATAAGAAACCGAAGGAGATTTGCTTCATATATAGGGAAAAATGTACATGACCACACAGAGCTTTTGGTTTCCCACCTGTGATTCTGCAAGCCTTCCAAATAACAGCTGGGCTCTTGCTTTACCTACGGATAGCATTAAGACAACTCAGTGGTTTTTCTAGAATAAAGCAGCAGTCTGACCCGTGAAGTTTGGAAAGCTGACTTTCTTATGAGACAAGAAACCTTTGCAGCTTTTAAATGACAGGTTTTTTTTTTCAAGCTTCTACTCATAAATGTTTCAACATCTTCAGAAACATTTTCAAGCTAGGTCATCCTGTTCCATGCATATAATTATTACAGGCCTATGATCATGTTGTGTATAAAATATTGTATTTGACCTTTCTTTACTTAATATGATGCATATGTATTTTCATGTCTCATCAATGCAGTTTAGAATTAGAATGGTGATTTGAGTGTCGTAATAATAAAGATATCAAATAAGAAGAAAGCTGACTCTTTAAGTGGAAAGGGTGAGAGTCAGAGCAACCTTAGGCAAAATCTGTAAATATATCATTTATTTTTAGAGTTTGCCTCCTCCCTTCAGAGACCTCCCTATGAACAGGAACCTATATCCCCAGCATTGGCACAGTGTCTAGAGCAAAGTAGGTACTCCGTGTATTTTTGTTGGATAAATGAGCAATTGAATAAAGAAGTGAATGAACACTGTTCCCTCTGTGACAACCGTGTTCTCCTCTGACCTGTGTTCACCGCAGCATGTAGCTTTCTAAGCACCCCTCCACCATCACTATATTTCTGCAATGGGCTGATATGTCTGTATCCCCCCAAAATCCACACAATGAAATCCTAACCCCCAATGTGATGGTATTAGGACGTACAGTCCTTGGGGGCATGGGAGGCAGTAACTAGATGATTCGGGTGAAGCTCTCATGAGAGATCAGCGCCCTTATAAAGGGACCCCAGAGAGCTCTCTTTCTTTCTGCCATGTGAGGATACGACAAGAAATCAGCAGTCTACAAGCTAGAAGAAGACCCTCACCAGGGCCCAACCACACCAGTATTCCAATCTCAGACTTCCAGCCTCCAGAACTGTTAAGAAATAAATTTCTATCATTTGCAAGCCACCCAGGTTATGGTACTTTGTTATAGCAGCCTGAACTAAGACAATCCCCATTCTGTGTCCTCTACGGTTTTAAGGTATTTCCTAAGAAAAGCAAAATTTTAAATCTCCACATCTTAGGATATACAATAGATCTTCAAGAAGGCCCTTCACTAAGTAGGCCAATGCCTTTTGATGAGCCCATGGCTTACTGAACCTAGGAAATTGTGGCTAGGAGCACAATTACAGTCAAGTTTGCTCTAGGTCTGTGTTTTGCATTTTTGGTTCTCCGTGTTTCCGTTATATAAGGGTCCTTCAATATTTCTCTGGTTTCTCAGGAGAGATGTTCTCCTAAAATCATGACAAGAAGAAGCATGAAACGTCTCATAGAACCCCAAGAAGAGTGCATCACAAAAATGTGGCGATTCGAGGCATAGACTTTGGAAACCAAAGCACCTTGGTTCAGTTTCTAGAGAATAGGTCTCACTCTCCTTATCTGTAAAATAGGAATAAATACAATGCTGTATACAAAGTATTTAACTTACTTCCTGGTATGTACTAAGAACCCAATCCATGTTAGCTTTTATTACTAAGAAAAAATAATAATATAAAACAATCAGTAAATAAAGGGCAAGAGTTTCAGGTACTGCTGTGAAACAGTGAAAAAGCTCTTTGAGAAACAGACATAGCTCAAATCATACAATTTACATCAGGGATATCAAATATATTATTTTCATGCCACTACCTTCCCCTTCTATGCCTACGATAGATATCACTAATCAAGCCCAGACTGGCCTCAATCATCTTTTCAAAACTGACTGTACCAATTGATCAGTATTATCACATGAAAGGAATTCTATTTGCCATTCAATATGTAATTGGTTTCTTCTTTTGCCTATGCTAACATTAGCACAGGGAAAAACACTCTTTAATCAGACAGTTCTGTAAATGCTTTTTAAAAATAGGCATTAGGCTAAACTACTCAGTCGTAAACTTCATTCATCTCAGGATATACTCACTGAGAGCCAACAGACCCACGTTTTTATCCCCAATGCAGAGCATCAATCCCTTACATTGAGGAAGTCTTCAATGAATAGTTGGTGAATTTCACAGTTTCAAACCCTGATGCTGAAGTGTATAAATTCACCCCTATTCCAACTCAATTCCCTCTGTTTTCGTTTCTCTTCACTGCTTCTCTTGACATGCTCTTTGATCAGCATTAACTGACTTCCTAAATGAAGACTAAGTTTCAGGAATCATATATGTGTTCAGTGTTGGACAATACTCTACGGGAAAGTAAACTGACATTTTATTAGGATATTCATGATCCCAATATGGGGAGCAAGTGAAATCATATGCCAATTCATTCTTTAACAACAACAGCAAAGAACTCAAGTTATAGAGGTATTTTAAGGGATTGTTTTATTGATATAACTCTTTTGAGGTCATTACTCAAGGTCTTTGCCTCCAGGTTACAAAGGAACCATTTAGCTGAGCTTGTGTTTTCTTTTTCAGTTTTATGCCAAATAAACACATGGTCCTAAGGCAAGGTAGCAAGGGACAAGATGATAAACACAGTTTCTAGGCTTCTCTTTAAGAACTTCCATCTTACCTCTGGATTCTGGCATACCAAGGCATGTGCTGGTACATCACAGCTGTGTTTACTTAAGAAAAGAGAACTAGAGAATTATGCATCAAGCCAGTGAAACCGATCCAATCTGGCTAATTCAGGCCCCTAACTTATCTTTCCTCACTAATGTTTACTTTAGAGAAGGCTGAACAACTCCTGAAAATTGTTATAATTACATTATCCCTGTAAATATAGCCTAGGTGACCTATTTCAACCATGCCTTAAGATGAATTAGTTTTATTCTACACATACTAGCAGCAGGGATCGTGAGAGAATCCTGATTAATCAAATCTGGAATGGAAATTCCTAATTCCATGGAGACATAACTGGAATCAATGGTTCAGAAAAGGGGCTCCCAAGTAAGACCACAGTTCAATTCCTGTGGGAATGTGGACAACTGAACTCTGCCATTGAAATCCTCAATTCTTCACATGTAGGCTATGGATGCAACAGCCACAGAACTGCTTTGTAGGACTGCTTTGAAAATTAAATGAGATAATGCATTATCATTTAGTGCCTAACATGATATTAAATAAATATTAGGAAGAAATGTGGTGTTGTTTTCCTTCTTCTTACCTCTGTTTCCTTTATTGGGTAGGAAGACAGATAAACAAAGTTCAAACTAATTTCAGATTCCCATAGCAATAGGAAAGTTCCACTGTTCTTCCTCAAATACTTGCATGTTCCTAAGCAGCAGCTAACAGACATCTGAGCAGAGTTCAGGTCTTGGGACAGAGTGGTTTCCTACTTGGAGTTTTGGATATTCTCTTCTTACAGCGAAAGGAAAAAGACTCGAAATGCTTAAATATTTCCAATGCTTCAGCATAGCTGCAGCACCCTGCCGTCACTCCTAAGTGAACCACGTAACATGCATTCTGCATATAAAATTGGGGGGAGCTATGCTGGCTTTGATGAATGCAATCCTGTGGTTTAGCAACCCCATATAACAGGCCAACAAATTATGCTCTCTCTCCCCCTCTGTTCCTTGTGTAGCCCCAGGAGAATTGCACCGCCGTCAGCTGAAAATCCCCAGAGTGACTGGCTGGAAAGCAAGGAGAATGGCATAGCAAGGAATAGCAAGAATATTGATTGGAGGGCCACCTCTCTAATTAAGGAAACCCTATGTTTGTGATTCTGAGGAGCTTATAGCACCAATTTCCCAAATCAGCCCGTACTTGCTTTTCTATCTGATGTCCCCTGAGGTTCTACCAAAGGCTTCGTATTTCCTGTAAGAGAAACAAGCACTGCAGCCACACGAGGTCAGTTTCCCAGTTTGACTTCTGAGGAGGGAAGATACATACTAAGAACCAGTGTCTCAAATTGCTGTTTTCAGGCAAGATAAGCTTGAGTAAAGGAGAATGGCAAGTTCTTCCTAGGACGCATCTTTACTTAGCGTACATCTTCCACCATAAGAAAACCACCACCACCCACTGTCCTAAAAGAAAAATGGGATGATTACAATCTAAGATATACAATAAGCAATGTGGCATAGAGGTTTAGAGCACCATCTCCAGAGTCAGAGAGAAATGATGCACTGCTAACTGTTCTACTTACCAGCAAGTTCCTTAAACTTCCTGCTCTCCACTGTAAAGAAGTACTATAATAGAATCTGCTTAAAATTGGGTTCCTGTGACTTAAATTATATAATTCATGTAAGATGCTTACGATATTGCTTAGTTAATAGTAAGCACTCAAAATATGTTAGCTGATAATGAACTAATTCATGTTTGACAATACTGGGAACAAAGATAAATGTTTTCTACTGAGATCAGTCATGAGCTTAGGCTAGCTAAATTGGAGAATTACACTGATGAAAAGTGTTAGAAATTAGGTTTATTTGGCCTCCAACTATATAATATTATGGCTAAGGAATCTTAAAATACCCTAGTCCTACCATCAAACCACAGGCATCCTCCCACTGAGAGCTCTGGGGATATATATGTTCAAGTAGTAATTACAGATAGAAATCAAAGTAACACTACTAGCAGAGATCCTAGCTCTAAACCTCAGGGCAAGCCACATGTGGCTCCAAGACCAGGGGAAATGTCACTTTACCATTTGCCCAGAAGCAGAAATACCCAATGAACAGCACTGGAGACTACCTCCACAGCTAGCATTAGAAAAAATTTCAAAGCAATCTTCTAAATTAATATCTTTATTAGCTTTAATAGTTTCTCACTTCTATTTTATGTTTTTCTGTTATTGTTTTTCTAACTTAAATGAGATGCTATGCTTATGAATTTTGGCCTTTTTCCTTTTCTATTAAAAACAAATATAATAGAAATTTTGAATTTTCCTCTAGTAACACCTTTCTTATAGCCCACAAATTTTTATATGTAGTGCTTTTGTTATTGTTCAGGTCCAAGAATTTGCTAATTTCCACCATAATTTACCTTTCTGACCTATGAGTTATTTCTAATTTTTTTTTTACTTTCTATATATAAAGTGTTTTGAAGACAAGGTTCATTTTATCTCTTTCTATGGTAAGAGAATGAGGTCTGTATGAATCAGTATCTATATGATCCAGATTTTTTTTTTTCTGGATGTTGGTTCTTTTAAATTCATTGAAACATGCTTTATGACTCAGTAGAAAGTCAATTTTCATGTTACATGTATCCTCAAAAAAATGAGTATTCTTGATTGATAGGTGATAGTACTATATGTGATACTTACATTAATGTTATTAGTCATGCTATTCAAATATTCTGTATTCTTACTATTTTGTCTGTTTGGTCTATAAGTTTTTGAGAGAAGTTTTATTAAATTTCCCTTTGTGATGTTTGTTACTTTCTATTTGTAATTGTGACCATTTTTACCATATATATTTTGAAATTTTATTACTGGATGCACACAAACTTAAGAATATTATCTTTCCCCGATGAATTGGAACATTTCCATCTCAATTGTAGTGTTCTTTATTAGCAGTAATCTTTAAGCCCTATTTTTGTCTTATATTAACATAGCTACACAAGCTTTCTTTTGGTTGTCTGCTATATCTTTTCCTATCCTGATATTTCCAACCTTTCTATACCCTTCTATTTTACATTAGTCTCATTTAAACAAAGTAATCTGGGTTTTGCTTTGCTTTTAGTGCTGTTTTTCTTTAATTGTCTGAAAACATTTGTATTTTAACTAGATCATTTAGTCCACTTTATGATCAAATTGCTACAATTATATTTGGATTTATTGCTACCTTAGTGTTTTTTATTTGTCCTGTTTTTATATATGTGGATTTCCTTTTTCTCCTTTCTTGTATTTTTTGAACTGCTTGTATTCTTTATTTCATTCTTTTTTTCTGAGATTTTCTTTTTCCTTCTGAAGTTCATCTTTTAGAAGTTATTTTGTTAAGAATTGTAGATAGCTTGTGAACACTTTGTTTTTGCTTGTCAGCAAGATTCTTTATTTCACTTTTTTTTAAATTTTTTTTTAGACAGAGTCTTGATCTTTTGCCCAGGCTGGAGTGCAATGGCACAATCTTTGTTCACCACAATGTCCACACCTCTACCTCCCAGGTTCAAGCTATTCTCCTGTCTCAGCCTCCCGAGTAACTGGGATTATAGGCACATGACACCATGCCTGGCTGATTTTTGTATTTTTAGTAAAGATGGGGTTTTGCCATGTTGGCCAGGCTGGTCACGAGCTCCTGGTGATCCACCCACCTCAGCCTCCCAAAGTGCTGGGATTACAGGTGTGAGCCACCACACCTGGCCATCCATTCCTGAAAGATAGTTTCATTGGATACATAATTCTAGGTTAATAAGTATTTCCTTTCACTCTTCGAAGAAATCATTCTGGCCTCCATTGTTTGTATTAAAAGTCAATCTTCATTTAATTACCTCTCATTTATAGATAATCAGAGGCTTCTTTCCTGTTTGCTTTAGAATCTCTTTGTGATGATATTTTGAAGTTTTGCCACTGTATGTTTGGTCATAAATTTATTTTTATTTATTCTGTTCATCATGCATTTTTTATCTGAGAATCCATGTCTTTCATTCATTCTAGAGAATGTTCAGTCATTATCTCCTCCAATATTACATTTTCTCTCATTCTCTTCTTCTGGAACTTTTTTTAGGTGCAGATTCAACTTCTTACTCTATCTTCTATTTTTCTTAACATTTCCATTTCTTTGTTTCTCTGTGCTGCATTCTATGTATCTTCAGGTTCATCCTCCAGTCTACTAATTCTCTTTTTAATAGTATCTAATCTGTAATTTCACCCATCTATTAAGGTTTTTTTCAATAATATATTTTTCAAGAAATTTTATTTGCTTTATTTTTCAAATTTACTCAAGAGTTTTACAGTCTCTGATTTATCATTACTGTTTTTATTTACTCTTTCATTTATTTAAATATTTTAAATTCTGATTTCATTCTCAGTATATGGTAGTTACAATATCTGAAGTCTTTGGGGGTCTTTTTCTGCTGCTTATTGCTCCTCCCAACTCATTCATAATACCTTGTTTCCTTATGTGTTTAGTGATTTTGAGTGGGACATTGCAGTCTTTAAATTTTTTATCTGTGGTTACTCTTTGAGGTCTAAGTCACGGTATATTTATTCAGAAATGATTAGCATCTGCTTTTATCAAATGCTTGGGGCATTAGCATACACAGATCATTTTACAGTATATTCTTAACTTGGCGTTTTTCAGACCATACAAATAGCCAGACTTTGGTCCCCCAAACTTGTATCAGTAATCCTATGCAATATGTTAGGAAAGTATTGGCCTTTTAGGTATTTTAGCTTCTTATATGTGTGTGGTGGGGGTAGTGGTTATGAGGGAAAGTCATTTAGTCAGACAAAAATCAGATCTTTAATTTTCATAATAAAATATATTCTGCGGTATTCATGTTCCCTTTCTCAGACATATGGTTTTATTTCAATCAATAATATAGGATACCCACATTTTAGGTAGTAGCTATTAACCTCAATTCTTAGCTATCTGACACACCACTCCAGTTACAAGCAATATAGTAGAGGAATAGTTTAAAAGGTATGTTCAGTCTTCACCCCTAAAATATTTTCTGCCTTTATTCCCATATCATATCTGATCATCAGAAAGTTTTACCCCTGACATATATGTGGCCTGCTATTAAACACCACAAGGATCTAAGATTGCCTTTTAAGAACATGACTTATAATAGTGCTCTCTGCATAATTCTCTTTCATGGAGGATTGACATTAAAAAAGCTATATGTAGAATTTCTCATAATAACCACAGCAATTAAGACATGATGCTTCTGATATTAAAAAAAAAAATTGCAAGGCAAATTCTTCCCTAAGTTCAAATTTAGGGAATAAAAAGTTTGTGTCTCCTGTTATATTTTATTGGATTAAAAAAAGCTGTGCAGACACATTATCCTTTTGTCCTTGCTGCTCACAAGCTTGGAGCCTATACTATGCCCAATTGCAGTAGCTTTCCTCAGTCTGTGTTTTCTGACTCATTCCTTTTTTCATCTTCCTTTAAAAACTTGTATCCATAGGCTGGTCGCAGTGGCTCATGCCTGTAATCCCAGCACTTTGTGAGACCAAGGCAGGTGTATCACTTGAGATCAGGAGTTCAGGACCAGCCTGGCAACATGGCAAAACTCTGTCCCTACTAAAAATACAAAAATTAACCGGGCATGGTGGCATGCACCTGTAGTCCCAGCTATTCGGGAGGTTGAGGCAGGAGAATTGTTTGAACCCGGGAAGCAGTGGTTGCAGTGAGCCAAGATCTTGCCATTGCACTCTAGCCTGGGTGACAGAGTGAGAGTCTGTCTCACGGGAAAAAAAAAAAAAATTGTATCCATATATTCACTCTGTAATACCTGTATTTTCTATTACAGTCTTCCTCAGGTCTTTGGGGAGTATGTGAGGTTTAAATGATTATATTTAAAAATGTCCATGGGCCTCAGTTTCACCACGTGTCAAAGAAAAGTTTTAACTAGATGATGATTTATGGCTTTAAATTTTCTAACAGTGTGATACAAAGAAGAATTAACCTTATAGTAGGGCACAGTTGAAAACTCATGATAATTCCACTACGTGAAGCCTTTCAACCCAGAGATACAACCAAACTATTAAGGACATCTCCCCCATGATGACCCAGCCATCTTCACACATAATCCATGGGCAGAAAAAAAGGCAACGACCCAAATGAATTGTTTATACCAGGGAAAAAGGAAGAATTTCTCTTTTCATATAAGATGCTTGGTACATACCATCTCAACCCTAGCCTATGTCCATAATAGGCATTGCAAATCAATCAGGGGACTCTTGGTTGCTGAGCACAGATCTGGTCTCAGAATCCAGCATGGCATTCTAGAGAATCATAGTCAATCATTTGGAACTGAAATATAACAACGGCCAACATCCATTAGCACTTTCAATGTGCCAAGCATTATTTTACCATTTGTTTATGTAATTCTCCCAACTCGGTGCTGTAGTTTATGTTACTTCCCTTATTTTACAGATTACAGATCAAGGCATGCAGAAATTAAGTAAACGTATCCAAAACTACATCGTTCTTAAGTGCTGGGTCATGGAGTTTCGTCAAATAAAATCTACATGCATTCCTTTCCTTGGTAGCTCAGTGCTAACTGAAGTTAATGCAGGTATTGTTGGGCTTTCAATTTGATCTGAAATAGCTACTGCAGAGTCCCTGAGGGGTGGTCTGCTCTCTGCTATCTCAGACATAGTTGTTGCCATGCTAAAGAATGGGCCTTATTCTATTCTAGCAGTCTCCAAAATAGGGAGTATGTACTCCAGGAGAAGTGCAAGACAATTTGCTTTAATGAAGGAAGAAAGTTATGTTCTTTTCTACTTCTATTTATTTTGTCTATAAAAATAAGAAGAAAATCAAGTTATACCAATGAATAAAATAAGAAACAATAATAAGACATTATAATTTATATATAAATACATATAGATTGGGGGTTCGTGTTTAGAATTTTTATTTTTATGTATAGGAAGCATGATCCAAAATGCTTAGAAAACATGGGTCTACATTTAAGTTAGAAAAATGGGAGTCAGGCATGGTGGTATGCATCTGTAGTTCCAGATACTCAAGAGGCTGAGGCAGGAAGATTGCTTTAGCCCAGCAGTTTGAGGCTGCAGTGAGCCATGATAGCACCACAGCACTCCAGCCTGGGCAACAGAGTAAGAACTCAACTCTTAAAAAAGAAAAAGAAAGAAATATGGGGTATGACTTCCAAATCAATGCTTTACACATTGAGGCTTTTAGACAAAAATACTTAGCTAACTAATTACTTCTGCTGCCAACCCAGGCTGTTGCAGGAAGAAGAAGATTGGGGTTGCTTTACCATTCCACTATTTATTTCTTTTGTGATGCTGAATATGTCAGTTGGGTCTAAGCCTCAGTTTTCACAACTGTTAAATAGAATAGAATAATAGCACCATATACTGATAAGGCCATAATCCAACCTCTGTGCACTTCAGTTTTCTTGTCTATAAAATGAACATGTTAATTGTACTAAACTCTTAGGTTTATTTTTAAGAATCATTAAAATAACCCCATTTCAAGCACTCTGCTACTCCCATCAAAAAACTAAGTCTTTATCTTCAACCCTTGAATTTGAACTGGCCTTGTGACTTCCTTTAACTAGCAAAATGTGGCAAAAGTGACAGACACATAGACATACCAGTTCTAAGTTTAGGCCTTAAGAGGCTTTGCCATTTCTGCTCCCATCTTCTCAGAGTACTCTAATGACCATGTGAAAAAGCCCAACCCTGCCAACTTGAGGATAAGAACCACATGAAGAGGGGGTCCCACCTAAGAGCCAATACCAAGCCCCAGATAGGTGAATGAGGCCATCTTATCTTATCTAGCCCTTCCTTAGCCACCAGCTGATGTCTCACCACAAGATGAGCCCAGCTAAAACCAATAACAGAACCACTCAGCAGAGCCCAATCCAAATTGCTGAACCACAGAATCACGAGCTAATAAATTATTCCTTTAAGCCACTTGGTTTTGGAGTGGTTTGTTACACAGCTATAGCTAACTGATACAGTTCTATTAATTACAGTTCTAATAATCACTATTATTCCATTTGATGCTCTTTCATCTCTCTGAGATAAGCAGGATGGATAATATCTCCCATTATTAAATAAGAAACTAGACTATGCAACTCTTTCCTGTCACAGTGGACTCCCAAATGGAATGTGTGACAATGACTCATGTGGATATGGAAACATTACACTGTGTAGTTATCTTCATTTCAGTTTTTTAAAAGGAAACAAGCAGAACTTTACTGATATTAATACACAACAAGAGTGTATATAATTTATAAATAACTGTACACACATTAGGGATACATGCTAGAAAAATGTTGATGGTGATGTGACATCAAAAAGTTTATAAACAGTTGCTTTAAACAAGCTGGTAGAAGAGAATATATTAAAATATAAGTCTATGTACACTACAAGCTTATGCTGACAAATGGAAGACTTAACCTAACTGTCTTACCTGGACTATTGAACTTCCAAACCCAAAGAATAGAAATACTTGAACAAAATGACAAAATGAACAGGATATTTGCTACAGAAAAAAAAAGAATTTTCAGAAAGCAATTATCTTCCTTTGAGGAATTAAGCATAATAGTTAAAAATTCAAATTCTATAGTTTTCTAAAGTATAAATAAAATATCTCAGTATGGAAGACATGGTTTTTTTAAAAAAAAAAAAAAAAGTAGAATAAATTAATTTAAATTATACCCTGCTGGACATTTCATAATTAGGTTTATATATGATTGCATCTGGAAAACATCATTCTTCCAAATAGGAAAATTATGCAATATGTATTGTATTGTGGGGGAAATCACATGAAATTATTTTGCTTCTACCATCAGCAAGGAGGTCCCAAATTGCTTTAAGAATAATTATGAAACACTCCTCCTATATATATTATGTGAAATAAAAAACATCATGGATCCCAAAATTCCATATACAGCAGATCAAAACTAAAATCATGTGTTATCTGGTTTTATTTTTTGGAGTTCATTGATAATAAGAATTTCCACTAGCTCTCTAAACAATGTCAATGAAGGAAAGATATTGAAATCCAGTTCTGTGATCAGCTGGCTGGGCATTTAGAGAGGGCTGTGTTTGTCAGGGATTATGAGGATTAAGTGAATCAATACACATGAAACTCTTAGAACAGTGTCTGGCACATAGAAAATGCCCAATGCAGGTTACAAATTATGAGGATAGGAGCAGAGATAAGGATGTCTTACCTGGGGAAACTTTGGCTTGGCCTATTCCTTCCCCACCCCCCCCCCGCTCACACACACACACCAGTAGCTCCATGTAGGAGCCATTCTCAGCCTGGGTGCCACAGAACTGACCATCGTTGAAGTCAGTCCTCCCAGATTCCCTGATTTTACAGATGTGAAACAGGTTCAGAGGAATTAAATGACCTGTGCACAAGCATTCACACCAGAGTCTAAAAGTCTCCTAAGTCTTTGCTGTTTACATATATTAGACTGCCTTCAAAAATCATTCCAGGACAGCTGATACAATTTTCTCTCAGACCTAATTTGATTCTCACAAGGAACCTCCCAGACTCCCTGGAGTCTTCTCCCTTCTTCCAGGTTTCAGGCTGAGGGACCTGCCCAGTTTATCACT
This sequence comes from Mandrillus leucophaeus, assembly GCF_000951045.1. Taxonomy (NCBI): domain Eukaryota; kingdom Metazoa; phylum Chordata; class Mammalia; order Primates; family Cercopithecidae; genus Mandrillus; species Mandrillus leucophaeus. The sequence goes on from NW_012108363.1 coordinate 5,326,999, forward strand.
GATGTGCCATGAGCCCAGAACCCAAACATGATATGCCTCCTGGCTGAGTATCCATCCCCTGCTCACATACACAAAAACACACTCAAACACACTCAAGCAGCCTAACAAAAGACCCCCACTTAAGCTGCACCAGAGCAACACATCACCTACAATAAATGTAGCACATATCACCGTTCATGCACACGGTGAAGGGCAGGCAAGACATGCCATCTTTCCTACTAAAAAGTAGGGATTATTTCTTCCCCAAGGGGACATTTGGCAACATCTAGAGACATTTCTTGCTGTCACAAATGGGAAGGGGAAGATGTGCTGCTGGCTTCAAGTGAGTAGAGGCAGGGGGTGCTGCTAAACATTCTACAATGCACAGAACAGCCCCCCACAACAATTATCTGACCAAAAATGACAATGTTGTCAGAGTTAAGAAACTCTGCTTTAAATAACTATAAAACCCTTGCTGCCTCTTTTTTCTCTGTCAATTAAATGGGGGTAATAACAGTCTTTGCCTTAGAGGATTACTGTCAGAACTGAACAAGAGGATCTATGCCAGTGGTGCCTAACTCACAATTAACAGTTGACTCATTCATTCAGTAAATATGGACAGGCCATAAGACACTGGATATAAGAGTATGTGAAAATACTTGTCTTCTCTTCACTACTAGCAACTCCAGTCCAGAGGAGGAGACATTAATCAGATAGTCACACAAACAATAAAAGTTAGCTACGATTATTGCAATTGCTATTATTTAAAAGAATTCTCTTCTTTTGGTGACTTCTCCATGCTAAGCCTCATTCCTAAGCCTCTTCTGTGATTTTTCTGATATAACCCAACAATAGCTAATACCAAAGGTGAGTAAGCTAAAAGCTTTCCATGGCTACACTGGGATGGAGAAGCAGGAAAGCTCTTTGCTCATCTGCCAGCTCTTCAAACTTTGAGAGAAGCTGCCTCCAAGTTCTAATTGCCTGCTCCAAACTACACAGCTTCGGGGGAAGGGGGCACGTGATCAATGGCAGCCCCGCCACCGTGCTGCGTTGCTATAGTAAGGATGTCCTTTATTGATCAGACTTGCCTGGAGTCATGTAACTCCCCAGCTTACTGCTGAGCTCCCCAAGGGGCAGTTGGCAGGCAGTGGTATCTCTCTGGACCAACGCTGATCCCCAGCTCTGCCCTCTCTCCTCCCTTGGACACACGAAGGATGCCTGCAGAAATACCTAATGTTTCTTTGTAGTGTCTTGTCATTCACACACTAATTTGAAGTCACAGATCAAAACTGGGGAGAGACATCAGGGGAAAGAGATTTGAAGACTCCCCCCTTCCCTAAAGCAATGCTGCAGTCCTGCATCAGCAGCCAGCAAGCCCACTATTTTCCCCAGAGAATCTCTTTCCTATCCTTTAATTTCACCACTTTCAGAATCTCTCCATCTTGCCAACATTTTTATTATAGAAAGTTTGACTGACTCTTAGAGTGAGTGCAATATGTCTGCTACGGATCAGAAAACCAATGTCCTGAGCGGTTGATGGACTTGCTGAAAGTTCACAGTGCTGGTTAGTAACCGCACAACCAGCACTGTGAGATACCCCCTTTCTTTCCTCCTTCCTTTTAGTTCCCTCAGAAAATGGGCAAACAGAAGTCATTTCCATGTGGATTTTTCTTTTGTTTTCTTTTTAATTTCTAAACATAAGACACTAAAATTGTCTTGCTTCCTTAAGAACTTCAAATGTCATTGAATATTCACATTTATCTTTTGGGCAGCCTCCTCCA
>NW_012108363.1:5328828-5354952 GCF_000951045.1 Mandrillus leucophaeus
CCCACCACTACCTGCATGTGTTAGTGATCTATGAGCTAACTGTGGGGACTTGTTGGTGAGGTAGGTTACGCACCGGTCACATGACTAAGTGAAGAACATATAGCAAGTCAGCAGCAACACTAGAATTTGGGGTTTTAGTTAATGCAAGATCCTTTAAGCCGAAGAGAGAAAATACACAGAAACATTCCCACAGCTCTATATCCTATACCCATGGCAGACATTGCTAATCAATCACCACACACTCTCCTTTCAAACCCAAATACAGCCTCTAGCTCCTTCTTAAGACAATGCTCCAAATAACTTTAATCCTTCCACAGGTTCAATGTAATATGTGGTGATTTGGGAAGGCCCCTTCAAGAAAGGCACATTTTGAATAAGACTTAAAGATAAAGTGAAGACAGAAGACATGTGATGAGGCAGAGGAGGAACATTCCAGGTAGAGGGAACAGTACATGAAGAAGTGGCAAATATGAAATCATATTGGTATATTTAAGACTCTGGGAGAAGATAATAACAGCTGCACTGTCATGAGCAAAGACAGAAGCAGTAGGAGATAAAGGCAGGCTAGGAGGACATTTAGGGGGTTGTCCCTAATCACCCAACGGTCTTCTAGCTGCTAACACCTTTGTGTGATTAATTTACTGCACCCATCAGTAAAGGGTAATCCAAAGAAGATCAAAAATACAAGAAATTTCCACCCGAAGAATACAGTTTTGAGCAGAGGATCTGGATACCAAAAAGAAGACAGAATCACTTACCATCTTGCTAGCAAGAAAGGAATCACTCTATCAGCTAGGTGAAGGGCTGAGGATCTACTGTATCTGTCAGGACTCAATCAGAGAGGCAGAACTACCAGAAGGGATGTGTATACAAGCATATGAAAGGATTTCTTATAGGGATTTGACTTTACTTAATTGTGGCACTGGTTAAGTAGTTTCTCAAGGCTGTTGTCTTCCCATCTCATACTGGAGCTTAGGGCCTGCAGGGCAAGTCAGGGAAAGGGAAGATGGATGTAAAGCAAAGGAGAGCAAGAAGCTGAAAGCCATTGCATAAGCTGGTGCTCACAAGGATGCACTGGAACCTATGTCAGCAATCACCGCCTCTGATATTGATGGTCTGCTTTTCCTACAGAGACCAGAGCCCTTCATCTTGGAGCTAGGCACACACGTAGCCCAAAAGTTGGAGAAGCTATGCAGACCTGCCTAGCTGCTGCCTCATGCCAAAGAGGGAAGCCTGCAGACAGCTGACAATGTGTGGAAGCTGCAAAATGGCTACTGCTTCACCTCCAGGCTCCAGGTCTCATGCAAAGAATCTTTCTGCAGCCTACCCTAATGGGAACACATCAGGAAAGGGATTCTGGAATTCTGAGACATGCAGTTCAGCCTAGTCAAGTTGCTATATTACAAAGCCATTCATCAACTGAAGAATGGACTAGTAATGTCAAGTCTTGCCTATCCACCACCATCCCCTTCTACCCTGTTCCTACCCACACAGCTGTGATCATCTCTGGAATACACTAGGAATGACCAGGAAATCCATTCTATAGGTTCACCAAGCCATCAGCTGTACTTGCACACTCTCTCTCTTTCTCTCCAAATTTTTCTCATGTAAACCAAGAAACACACAGAGCCTCATTAGTTAGATGTCTGAGGGGATTTGTAGAGGCTGAGAAAGTGGAGGCTGAGTGAGGTTGAGGTGACCATTCAGACTGTGTGCAAGCAAAGGAGAGCTGGAGCCGAGAAAAGCAATAATGAGAGAGACTTGGGGACCTTTGAAAAGCAAAGAGAGGCCCTTCATTTCCTAGATTTCTCTTAGGGCTTCAGTTGTACTTTGCTTCCTGTGTAAACATACGATGGCCAATTGCAATAAAACTCCACTTTCTCCTTTACTTTTGCCAGCTGGGGTATGTTTATGTTTCTGGTGTTTGCAGTCAATCTCTGCCTGAGTCAGACAGCTGAGGTTGAAGGTAAGCTGGACCTCCTTTCCAGTTCTCCCTTGCTACCACATTCAGTGACCCAGACGGCACAAGTTGGAGGTGACTCAGTACACATTCATGAAGATGTGCTGGAAGTCACAGTAACTTGGAGTCAATGGTGAATAGAGCAAAAGCTACAGAAGTCACAGAAACGCTTCCCTCCTGCGCTGAGTGCTGGGCACGTCACCTCAGCAGAGGCCTCATAGCAGGGGAATCTCAACTCACTGCTCCTCGTAAAATGCACACTTGAGAGATGGCGCTCTTCCCAGAGCTGTCAATCTTCCAGCATTCACGATCCTGAAAATCAATTTAACAGAACGTTTTAAAGTAACTTTTTCGAACTTCATGCCAAAAAGAAAAAAAGAAAAGAAAGAGGGAAGTGCTAATTGCACTTTAGAGCTTCAGATGTTTTTTTCAGTCCAGGATCTCAAAGTATGCGATGAACTCTCATTTCACACAACCTTGCTTCACCCCTTGGTGGAAACAGATTGGTATTGTTGAGTTCATTTTACAATATGGATAAACTGAGGACCTTCTCAAGAAAGAAGGGAATGCCATCATTTCCAATTTCCCACTTCAAGAGGAATTAAGGAACAGCGTGGCTCATTTAAATCACAGACCTGATAAATACCACTGACTGAGATACTGTGTCAGACATATTTCATTTGCAAATTCTCTACTCAAGGTGTTGTTTCGTTGGTCACCACATGCCTTCCCCATAAGGTTGAAAACAAATGGACAACTGATAGCTCACATCTTTACAATTCTACAAACAAAACTAGAAGGAGAATGCATCCATCCCACCTTCATTTTCTGAAAACTTCAGAGAGGAAAACTGAGTGAGGGATTTGGGTGGGTGCCCACAATGGACCAATTTCTGTGGCCAGAAAGAGGGAAACTGTGATTGGCCACGTCTGGGTCACATGGTCACCCCCACAGCCAATGGAAGCAGAGAATATTACCAGGAAGAAGAAAGAGAACTAGCATAAACATAACCAGCTGGGAAACTGCTGTGGGCTGAGCAGCCACCCAAAATTGTGTGTTCAAGAAAACTTCTACCTCAGCAACCAAGAAGTAGCCATAATGGGTACAGAAATACAGTTAGAAAAAATGAATAATATCTAGCATTCTAGTATTCAGTAGCACAATAGGGTCACTATAGTTCACAATAATTTATTGTGTAGTTTTAAATAACTAAGAGAGTGGAATTGGAATGTTCTGAACACAAAGAAATGATAAATGCTTGAGATGATAAATACCCCAGTTACTTTGATTTGATCATTACACATCCTATGCCTGTATCAAAACATTAAATGTGTCCCGTAAAGATATACAATTATTATGTAACCATAATAAATTAAAAGTTTAAAAAATTAAACTGCAAAAAGAGGTATATGGTAACCTGTTATTCTCTCCCTGTCTTAAGCACTCTAATATAAAGATAACTCGTAGCTAAATCTTTGTGCACATTCACACTTGACTCCATAAGATAAATTCTTAGAAGTGAGATACCTAGATTAAATTTTGTGTGTTTGTTTGAAGTTTTGATCTTCTTTGCTAACCCACTTTTCAGAAAGGAAGTACAAATGTATGTTCACACCTATATGTGGATGCTTTATCATTATTATTTTTATTTGCCTCCTAATCAAAGGGTGAACATGTAATAAAATAGCCTATGGAGGCAAATGAAACAGTAAAGGGAAGTAAAGGACCCAAATAAATGACCATTTAGACAATCGGGATCTGAACATCAGAGAAATGTTTGGACTGACGAGCTAGGAATAAATTCAGGTGAAGTGACAGATTACCCTGGTCCTATCTATGATCAAGGGCTGTGACTTTCCCGAATCAGGCAGCAGTGTGATCAAGAAGGGCCTTTCATGTCAGGCAGCTGAGCATTTAGGAGTAGCTGGCCATGCATAGCTCCCTTCCCTACCCTCCACCGATGAGAAAGCAGGGATGCCAGTCTCTCCTGGCAGCACGCAGATGAGAATGCATTTCTCAAAGATCACAGTCCCTGGAAGCCAAGGCAGCATACCTGTCAGAGGCAGACTCTGCCCTGTAATTGCCCCTGATACACGGTGGGCTAATTGCCATTGCTGAAAATAATCTCCAAAGACTACGGCAGGCGTCATAAATAACGAGGGGCTCAGCGACAGCGCACTATGACAAGGTCTCAATCGCTCTTATCTTTTACTAGAGTGGAGCTTGTGCATTTGTGTTACTAATGAATCTTTTTCATTTGTGCAAGTGATGTTTCCATTTGACAATGACATGAACATAAAGTGGAAGTTAATTTACTCCATTGCAAGAGGTTCATTATTTAACCTGACGTTGAGGACAAAACAATGTAGCTTAATAGATGACAAATAGAAATTAGTTGTGATGAATTTTGCCATTTAATTCTAGCAGACTCACTGAATGTTTGCCATAAACATGGCAAGAGAGCCAGGGTTACCTTCTCTGTGGGTGGGACCTGCTTACTTTGCTGCTTCCAGAGTATCATCCAAGGATGTAGAAGCTTCCATTGGGAAGTTCCATTGGAAACAATTTCTAGTTACACAGTAAACTTTGGAGACTAATGATGATGCCCTGCCAGTGGGTCAAATTTTATTAGGCTTCGTTCCTTTAACACTGGAAAAACAATTGATTTGCAAGGCTAGACACTAGAAGTTGTATTGAATATTGATCGTTATTAGCATTGGTGCCTAAAACTCTATGCTTGTACATTTTCGTTCTTCCACATGGAAGTAGCTGAGCGATAACAGGAATGGGCTATAATTCTAGAATCAAATGGAACTTGTGTTTGAATGCAGGTCAACTAGTTAGGAACTGAGTGTGCTTGAGTTATTCAACTTCTCCTAAGCCTCAGTTTCCTCTCCTATAGAATGGGGATAATAATAGCGTTTACCTCATACTGTAGACCACATAGGATCCTGAGGAGAGATACATATAACTTGTAATTTTTATGGCATTGATGTCCTTGAGTAACGGTTAGTCAGTGATTCTATTTTTTACTTCCTCTACCTAAATAGGCTCCCTGTCAGAAAACCAAAATATGTCATTTATACTTTTATATAATCAGCATGCTCCTTCTCCCATAGTTATTTGCACTCGCACAGGCCTTTTCACTGCAGAGAGGAAGACTCTGTCCCCAGTTTAAGTAATTTTAGGTCCAATTGATTGAATAATGAAGAAAGAAGGATGAAATCATTTTAGGCAAAAAGGACAGGCTGTGCAAAGGCTCTGTGTTAGTAGGGAATGTGAGAAATATGAGAGAATAGAAGAAATTCAGATTTCTATTTAGAGCATAGACATTCAGAAGGTCATGGTAGCAGAAATAGGAGGGCCAAGACTTTGAAGGCCATGGTGAAGAGTTTTGTCTTTATCCAAAAGCAATGAGTGGAAAGCCACTGAAGTGTCCTACCCCAAGTAGTGATATATTTCTATTTCATTTCAAATAGATAACCCTGGAAGTGGCGTGGAAAACAGATGTGGAGGCAGGCAAGTGTGGACGTAGTCAGACAAGGCTGGAGGCTGCTGCAGTGGCCCAGACTGAGATTGCAGTAGTTTAGAGAAAGCAGTCATAGAGACAGAGAAATGGAAAGGTTTGATTAATATGGAGGAGGTAAAATTAACTGGCCTTGGCAATAGGTTGGACATAGGGATAAAAAAGAAGGGGGTATCAATGATGACTTGCATGGATCATCAGCACACTAGATGCAAACAAAATAATAAGGTTCAGAGAGAGCAAACTAATCCTCCCTAAATTAACAAACATCGATTAGTGACCGAGCTTATGATATGTATATGGTGTGTATATGTGTGACATGCGTGTATAAGAGAGAAAGACAAAGTATTTATGCGTATGCTGTGTGTTCACACGCACATATCCAGGATATACTATTTAGATAAACTAAAGGTTTGAACCCTGTTTTGCCCCTACAAGCTAGGAACCTTGTATCTGCCTCTCGTCTCTACTAACCGCATCCCTGTGACATATTACTCAGGCCCCGTGCTTATGTTTCTAAACTGCAGAGTGCGTATGCAACCCTCCATACACTCTCTTTTATCTATCCAGTGTGTGGCCACCTCATTTTTACTGTTATTTTGGCTTCTATTCAATGTATTAGTTTGTGGCCTATCTAAGCATATTTTAACAATTTTGAAGAAATCTTTTCGTCATTGAAGCTTGTCTAAAGAAGGCCTGAAATAATCAGTATTTCATATTTTTACTGCTTTCCACCCCCCCTTCCCCCACCACATACACACACCCATATATGTTTTGCTATTTTAAAGAAAGAGATTTAACAGCCATAAGGCACTTTTAAAAATAACATTCACATCTGGGCTGACCACCTGTATGCCAAAATTTAGCTTGATGTTAATTAAAACAGGCATGTTATAAACCTCAGGAAATGGCAGCTGACCCCTGCCTATGAATGTAATGCTATAATAATACGTAGTAAAAATAAGACATTTTGAGGCTGTTGCCCAAACCACTCATGCATTAAAATTCTCACCACTGTATACTCTTGCACGAGGACGGGTAAATCAACTGCAGAAGTCGTCCAACCAAAAACATAATAATAACAATTCAAGGGGTAAGAGTCATTCATTAATGCAACAGATGACTTTAAATGGCTATCCTGGACAGGCACCACCAGTCTGCCTTGTGGAGAGGATTCTGCATGGAGCTTGGAAGATTGATCAGCTCCATCCTGACAGGATAATAATAATATCAACAGTAAAGTTATTGAACACTTTACTGTGTGTCTGGCACTGTGTTAAGCACTTTTAACATACATGATTGCATTTATCCTCCGAACACCCTACAAGTTAGGTGCTACTTTTATCTCCATTTTACACATGAGGAAATAAGACTTCAAAGATTTAGTTGCCCGCCTTAGGAGGTACAGTGGCTGAGCTGGGATTTGGATGCTGGCCATCTGACCCACAGCCCAGGTGGCTGTACACAACTACAGATTTCACCTTCACTCCCACTTGGATTCTGCCCTATCTGCAAGTGCACCCCATGCTTTTCAGATCCAACCACAAGTGACCTCCTGTATTTCCCACTGCCTTTCTTCTGGCCCCTTTCTTTGTCACTTTACTCCCATATGAACCCAGAGACTCTCCCTCTTCCTTTTCACCTTCCCATCAGCCTCACTCATTTGAAACCACTCTTCTTAATTGCCTTTGACACCCTGATATTTGACAGTTCAGTCTTTGCTCTGCTTTTCATTGGATCCAGCTATTTGTCACTACCTCTGAATTCTACAATTGTCTTCTTTCTCCTTGAACTTCAGAATTTTATTTCATAAATTAGGGTATTGAAAATTTTCATTTTAGGTCACATATATATGTGTACGTGTGTATGCGTGTGTGTGTGTGTGCAATTTTCATATTCACTTCACTTCCAAATGTGTATTTTTTAAAAGATAAAAACATCTTTGAAACTCAAATGTATTGTAGCTCCTGAAAACCATGATAATGATTGTGTATTATGGGCAAGAGTCATAGAATTCACTGGATATGAAATATGCAACAAGATATAACCAAACTCTATCCTACAGGATCCCAAAGGCTTTATGCATATGGTCTTTATTCAAATACACTGGTTTTGAATCAGAAAGACCAAAGATTTGTTCCCACTTCTATACTTACTAGTTGTGTGACTTTGGACAAATCCTTTAACTTCATTTTGCCTTAGTTAATTATCTTTAGAACTGGGATAACTATAGGACTCTCCCCACAGAACTCTGATGAGAATCAAATGAGATTATACACTTAAAGTGCCTAATCTAGTAAGTACTCAACAAATGATATTAACATATTGGTTGATATCATGTATTGGGTAAGTATTGGTTATTAATACCAATACATTAGTAGTATATAGACATACCTCAGTGATACTGCATGTTTGGGTCTAGACCAGAACAAAAAAGCAAATATCACAATAAAGAGTCACACAAATTTTTGGTTTCCCAGTACACATAAAAGTTATGTTCCCACTATACTGTAGTCTATTAAGTGTACAATAGCATTATGTGTAACAGAACAATGTACGTAACTTAGTTAAAAATATTTTATTGCTTAAAAATACTAACAATTTTCTGAGCCTTCACAAAGTCATCATCTTTCAGATGGTGGAGGGTCTGGCCTCAATGTTGATGGCTGCTGACTGATCAGGGTGATGGTTGTTGAAGGCTAAGGTGGCTGTGGCAATTTCTTAAAATAAGACAATTATGAAGTCTGCCATATTGATTTATGAAAGATTTCTCTATAGCATGTGAGGCTATTTGATAGCATTTTACCTACAGTAGAATTCCTTTCTAAATTAGAGTCAATCCTCTCAAATCTTGCTGCAGCTTTATAACTGAGTTTGTGTAATATTCTAAATCCCTTGTTATCAATTCAACAATGTTCACAGCATTTTTACCTGGAGTAGATTCCATCCCCAAAACCACTTTCTTAGCTCATCCAGAATAAATAATTCATCCATTAAAGTTTTGACATGAGATTGCATCAGTTCACTTGTGTCTTTAGGCTCCACTTTCTCCACTGAAGTCTCTAACCCCTCAAAGTCATTGATGATGGTTGGAATCAACTTTCCAAACTCCTGGTAAGGTGGATATTTTGACCTCCTCCCATGAATCATGAATGTTCTTAACAACATCTAGAATGACAAATCCTTTCCAGAAGATTTTAAATTTACTTTGCCAAGATCCATCAGAGGAATCACCATCTATGGCAGCTATAGCCTATGGAATATATTTCTTAGATAATAAAACTTGAAAGTCAAAATTACCCCTTGATGCATGGGCTGCAGAATGAACGTTGTGTTAGCAGGCATGAAAACAATATGCATCTTCTTGTACATCTCCATCAGAGCTCTTGGGTCACTCATTATAAATGATCAGTAATATCTTGAAAGGAATCTTTTTCTCAAAGCAATAGATCTCAACAATAGGCTTAAAATATTCAGTAAATCAGTCTCTAAACAGATGTGCTGTCATCCATGCTCTGTTGTTTCATTTCTGGAGCATAAGCAGAGTAGATTTAGCATAATTCTTAAGGGCCCTAGGAGTTTTGAAATGCTTAATGAATGTTGGCTTCAACTTAAAATTATCAGTTGCATTAGCCCCTACCCAAGAGAGTCAGCCGGTCCTTTGAAGCATTGAAACCAGATATTGACTTCCCATTGAAACCAGATATTGACTTATCAGGCCAGGCGCAGTGGCTGACAACTGTAATCCCTGCACTTTGGGAGGCTGAGGTGGGCAGATCACCTGAGGTGAGGAGTTTGAGACCAGCCTGGCCAACATAATGAAACCCCATCTCTACTAAAAATACAAAAAATTAGCTGGGTATGGTGGCAGGTGCCTGTAATCCTAGCTACTCGGGAGGCTGAGGTGGAAGAATAGCTTGAACCTGGGAGGCGGAGGTTGCAGTGACCCGAGATTGTTCCACTGTACTCCAACTTGGGCAACAAGAGTGAAACTCCATCTCAAAAAAAAAAAAAGAAAGAAAGAAAGAAAGAAAAGAAAACAGGTACTGACTTCTCTCTAGCTATGAAAGTCCTAGATGGCATCTTCTTCCAACAAAAGGCTGTTTAATCTACACTGAAAATCTGTTGTTTAGTGTAGCCACCTTCATCAGTGATCTTAGGTAGATCTTCTGGATAAATTGCTGCAGCTTCTCCATCAGCACTTGCTCCTTCATCTTGTACTGTTATGTTACTGAGAAGGCTTCTTCCCTTAAATCCCATGAATCAACCTCGGCTGGATCCCAAATTTTCTTCGGCAGCTTCCTCACCTCTCTCAGCCTTCATAGAACTGAAGAGTTAGGGCTTTGCTCTGGATTAGGCTTTGGCTTAAGGGAAGGTTGTGGTTGCATTGATCTTCTATCCAGACCACTAGAATTTTCGCCATATAAGCAATAAGGCTGTTTCATTTTCTTATCATATTTTTGTGTTTCCTGGAGTAGCATTTTTAATTCCCTTCAAGAACTTTTCTTTTGCATTCATAGTTTGGCTAACTGTTTGGAGAGGCCTTACTGCCAGCCTCTCTCAGCTTTTAACATGCCTTCCTGACTAAGCTTTATAATTTTTAGCTTTGGATTTAAAGTGAGAGATGTGCCACACTTCCTTTCACTCGAACACTTAGAGGCCATTGTAGGGTTATCGACTGGCCTAATTTGAATATTGTTGTGTCTCTAGGAATAGGGAAGCCTGGGGAGATGGAGAGAGATGGGGAACAACCAGTGAGTAGAGCAGTCAGAACACACACAACACTTATCAATTCAATTCTTTGTCTTCTATGGGCATGGTTCGTGGCACCCCAAAACAATTACAATAGTAACATCAAAGATCACTGACCACAGACCACTATCACGGTCATGAAAACGTTTGAAATAGAACAGTCATGAAAACGTTTGAAATATTGTGAGAATTGCCAAAATGTGACACAGAGATGCAAAGTGAGCACACGCTGTTGGAAAAACGGCGCCAACAGACTCGCTCAGCATAGGGTTGCCAGAAAGCTTCAGTTTTTAAAAATTGCATTATCTGTGAAGCAAAATTAAGTGAAGTGCAATAAAATGAGGTGTACCTGTCACAGTTTTAAAATAGTTATAAAAATTGCTTCTGTACTAGCATCAACGGTAGTAGTCATTGTTAGAACAGCGCATCCAAGTTCTATGCTAAGGAAACTCGAGCCCCTTCTTCCATCCTCAGCATCTCAGCCATACTGAACTGCTTCTACTCATCCCCAAACACCGTACTGTTTCATCCGTCCTGCTTCTTTTTCTACATTCTTCTTTTTCCTGGATTGTTGGTGTCCTATAAAATGGCTGCTGAGGTCCAAATCACCGTTCAAATCTCAGATCAAGCATTAGTACTTCTGTGAGCTTCACCGTGATTCCTTAAGAGAGCCTTAAATGTTCCCTATCCTATTTTTCTAGAAAGTCTCCCTATTACACTAAGCGGGTGAAGAACAGGAACATTTTATTTTATGTTATTTTTGGCATTATTGTATTCCCAACACCTGACACAGTGGCTAGTGTATTGTAGATGGCCATGCAGGAAACTTTGGCACCAAGGAACAGAAACTTACCCCACCCCCACCTCCAAATGACTTAAATATGAAGCAAGCATGTTACCTCATACAACATGAAGTTCAAAGGCAGAACGGGATCCAGGCCTCAGTTAATGGCTTCATACTCACATAAGAAAACTGGCTCTTCCCATCTCCCTGCTGTCATACTCAGTGAGGTGGCCGTACCTTCAGTACAGAGCCTTTATAGCCACAGCCTTCATAGCCACAACAAGGCAGCCACACACATCTTCAGGCTCCTTATCCAGGGGCAACAACAGCAAAGAAAGAAAGGAGCCATCTTTTCCTGTGCCTCCGTAAGAGCAGCTAAAAAACCTTTCCAGAAGCCCCCTCAGACCTCTGATATTCATTTTTCCAGGATTAGGTTTTTATGTTCATTCCCAAACCAATCATTCACAAAGGAAATGAGATTACCATGATTACCTTAGGCTAGGGATCAGCAAACATTTTCTGTCAAGAGCAAGACAGTAAATATTTTAGGCTTGGCAGACCATACGGTCCCTGCCGCAGCTACTCAATGTGCCCTTGTGTTACAAAAGCATCCATAGACAATATGTAAATGAATGAGTATAGTTATGTTCCAATAAAACTATTTATGGACACTGAAATTTGAATTTCATATAACAGTCACATGTCAGTATTCTTCTTTTGAATGTTTTCAGCCATTTCATAAACCATTCTTAGCTCAAAGGCCAAACAGAAACAGGCAGCATGCTGGGTTTGGCCCAAAGGCTATCGTTCGCTGACCCGTGGCTTACATTATTTGGGGTTAAATGTATATTGAAGTGCCATCCACCACAATGTCTCAAGTGTGCAATACATATTTGAAAAGTTGAAGAATAAACGACTAAAGAAAACATAGCTCTTATTTATGAGAAGTTCGTAGGATATCCATGTATATGATTTCCTGAAAGATATTTTTTAAATAATGGCTTTGCCTAATGATGGTGGGTTCAGCAGAACTAAGCAAACAAACAAAAATTGTTGCTTGTGACAGATTAGCTATTAAATTATGAAATGGAAGATAAATAAAATTTTGTGTTAGAATGTGTGGGAAATACAGATTTGAAGCACCCCTCATGAATCTAAACGCATAAAGCATTTGTTTGGATGGTAAGGAGGTAAAAGAGATCACTAATGGCTGTTTCCAATGTTAACATCTTCTGACTTCACAATTTTCCAAACATAATGTTGCATGTATTCTGATGCAGGCAAAGAGATAATTACAGAGTAACTGCTTGCACTCAGTGTAAATTAATCAAATGTAAATTTAATAAACTGTAAATAGAAGATACTCCTAAGCTGATACGGCAAGCGAATCACCTCCATTATAGACTCATTTTTGCAAAATTACATCTAATCATAGTATTTTAAGATAGTGTTTGGCAAAACATCTCTAAATCTGTCAACAAAAGCAGCTATTACTTCTTTGCGGCTGAATACTTTTGCCAACAAACACCCATCTGTCTAGAAAGATTTACGTGTGGTTCTGCCTGAAGGCAGGGGTAAAATCTCAATGACCTCTGGGGATTTCTTTCACCTTTGTGTTCAGAGAGTCAATAAAAATTCGTTTTAAAGTAACCTCAACTGCATGATCCGGAAAAAAAACTACAAAGCTGAGAAGCAATCAAATTTGTCCCAAGAATCCCCCAAATAGAAATTCTTCTAGTAATTATACAGGTGATTTTGCTTGATCAACAATTTAATCCTGCTTGTCAATTGCTGCTTTAATCGCCTCCAAGCTACTTAATACAGCTCCTAAGAAAGACCCAAAAGTCCCAGTTAGCACCACCATACTTAATCCTCTACCAGACTGATTATTTTAGTTCTTCAAACACAAACCTTGGCCCACACAGTTCCTTCTGCATGGGCCCCTCTTTCTCCCTCTCCATAGCTCATTTGCCCCTTGCTGTGGCTGATGTGCTCTCTACCTTCAGGCCTTGGTTCACACTGGGGGATCAAGGAAACCTTCTCCATCTCCCTCTACCCTCCATGAATTAGATGGCCCCTTTTATGTGACAGCACCCTTTTCTTACTGCTTATAGTCCAAGTACTTTTCTGTGGATGCATTATTCCCTTCAGGGTTGAGGACAGAAACTGGGTCTTTATTATTACAGCAAAAAGCAGCAGAGGCCAAGTTAGAAATTATATGCCTTGCTAAAAAGTTTGGGCTTTATCCTGAAAGGTATAGAAAGAAGCTATTGGAGACATTTGTCATGTTCGTATATGCCTCACCAGAAAGTTCATATCAGCAACATCAGAAATGGACTTCCAGACGATGAGGATAGACGGTGAGGGGTCCACACTAGCAGCACTGAGACCACTTAGGGAATGATTCCTCTGAGCCAGGTCAGAAAGGGTGGAGGCCTGATCTACAACCATAAATACTAGGGATGGAGAATCATGGTCAGGTAGGAGAGACATTCAGGAAGCAGAAATCTATGCAGTTGGTGACTGAGTACACAGCAAACTGAAAAATTTCTAGAGAGAAAAAAAAACAAGGTGAAATTTGGCTTCTGATTTGGACAACTAAGCAAGTTATAGTGCTCGTCACTTGGGAAAGGATATAGAAGAAGGAATAAGTTGAGGTATGGGGAAAGTGATGATTACTTCCCTTGAAACACGAACTTCAAGGAGCCTGCGAAGCATTTAGAAGGAGGTGACCAACAGGCATCTGTATAAATACATATGAATCCAATGTAAAGAAGAGGAGTCTAGACCAAAGATACAAATTTGAGATCATCAGGTTGTAAAAGATACTGAACTCACCTATGCAGATCATCAATATATCAAATGTATATTAAAAAAATAGAGGCCTTGACCAGAAGCTTGAGCAATACCAGCATTTGAAGGGTAACAGAAGAGGGGCTCATGAAGAAGACTGAGAAGGAGTGGCCAGAAAGGAAGGCAAAATCAAGAGGAAGTGTACTGTCAAAGGAAAGAGAAAGTTGCAGAATATAGATATTATTAATCAGCTATGATTACATACCAATCACAGAATCTCAGTTACATGCGGTAACAAGCATATATTAACCTGCTCCCAGGTCAGCTACAATGGCTTTGCTCAGGCTGCAGGCATTGGCTATAGCTGCTCAGCTCCACATGTCTCTCATTCTCTTGGGACCAGTGAGCGCCATGAGGCACATTCTTCTCCTAGCAATGGCAGAAGCCCAACAGGAACATATGGAAGCTTGCAATGCCTTTTAAGTCCTAGTCTCAGGCTAGCACTCTACTACTTTTGCTTTATTTCATTGGCTAAAATAAGTCACAAGGCTAGGCCGCGCAGGTCAATGGGTAGAAAAATGGTAAAAAGAGATCAGAACTGTGACTGTGGCTGCAACAATTTCACAGGAGGCTTTGTATTCTCCACAAGTAAAAAGTGACACTGTTCGTTCAAACTAAAATATTGTTTTGTATGTTTTCAAACATACCTAGAGTCAGGAACCTGGTTGACCCATCCCTTTGGAGGAATCTAGGATGCCAGGGTCAGTCACTAGAAGTCACGCCTGTATAAGAAGCCAAGGGGTTTCTCAGGTAAAAGTAATCATACAGCCTGTGAGGATCGGGAGAGTGACAGGGTTAGGCATTTTTGGTATCAAAGGAAAGGCTGGCTCAAATAAGCTCATGAAAGGGGGGAGTTTATTATAAAGATATGTATTGAGTAGAAGTGGGAAGTTATCAAGAATAGAGTCATATCTAGGGGCTGAATACTTTCCACAGCTTTCCTTTCACACAGATCTCATGGTCGCTTTCTCATTTTATTTTAGCTTCTGTCTGCATTTCTGGACCATTCTCCTTATCTGTCAACTGATGCTTCTGTTTACTCATACTTTCTGCTCTCTACTCACATGTACCTCTGCCTGGCCATGATTCTAACACAGGACATTTTTCTGTGCCTGCTTCTACCTGCCTTGAGCTCTTCAAGTTCCCCAGTTCAAATTCCTAAGGGGAAGATTTGGATTTTTCCTGCTTATTTCTCACACTGAGTTGTGTCACTGGAAAGCTGATTAATGGGTCACCCTTGAGTCAGGTAGCCATCCCTAATCTAGCCACTTGTGACTACTGAGGGCAGGTACGGGAGTAAGGAAGTTTCTCTCAGCAAGTATTGTGGGTAGGGAGGTACCAGCTGAGCTTTCTAGTGAAGGGAGGCCCCTAGAACATTGGGTTTAGCTTTCAAATAAGAGTAAGCGGAATGTTCACTCTCTATTTGGAGAGATCCCCCCATGGAAAGTTCATCCTGAAAGAAGAAGGATTGGAGATGCTGATTCAACTCCAGGTCACTGACCAACTATAGATGTCAAGAAAGACTTCAGCATGGTACCCAATGGGATACTTCTCACAGATCTCCAATTCAACCTCATTGACAAAAACTTGTCCCAGAATCCTTGAGATGAAAGCTAAAGAAATAAATTGAATACAAAATTGTAAAACTGAGAGGTAAGAAAGACTAAGACCACACCATTTGGGATCCTTATGCAAGGACTGAGGCACTGGCAGGGAGAGAGTACTCCTCACACCCTCATTGTGAGCAAAGAAGCAATAGGGGAGGAGCAATAGAGGCCATGACCATTGAGGACGCCTGGTGAGATACCAAGATAGTCAGGATGGCTACGGTTGTCCTTCCCCCATAATCAAAGAAGAGAAGCAAGCAGCTGGAATAACAAACCAAAAGTTGTAGGCTACATCATGGCATTCCTTCATTCGATGCCCTCTGAATTCCATTTTGCAAGATTTGATTTCCGTCAAGTGTGGCTGATGCTGTGGCTGTCCCTGCTCTCTCCATGGAACTGGGAAAACCTGTACTTACTCCATGATGGAGCAGATTTGCTTCTGTCTTCTCTGATAACTTATTCAAAGCACTGAGAGTTTGTGTTCCAAACCTGGGTTGTGCCTCAGCCCCAAACAAAGATGTCTGCAATTACTCAATTGATTTCTTACTGTGCATCTACTCTATGCTTTGAACTGGGTCAGATCTAAGGGTAATGATATTTCTGGGACTATAGAATATGCTAGAAGCAATTTGAGAAAAACATGGAATAGCATATGGTGAAGGATCACACAAGAGAATACAAACAACAGTTCAAAAAAAGCAAGGGTAAATTAGCTAGCATCACTGCAATAGGCTTGGGGATACAAACAGGATTAAATTTCAGCTAGCCCTGAAGAACACAGCTATTATGGCTATAAAAAATTCTCCAAAGTGCCTCCCTCTTCCCTCACCCTCAAAAATAAAGCTAAATAATAAAAAAGTGTAAATGATGATTTATTTAATTTTTTACATAAACATATGACACACCTGTTACTTTTAAAAAGGGGGAAGAAGGTGTCAGCAAATCAAACCATAAGGTGTCACAAATCCAAGAGGGTTGGAAATCACCACATTCAAGTCCCCATTGGGTTTGGAGAGATTTATGCTTCTTAAAAGCGTCCAGACATTAGCAGCTCAAACCCCCACACTGTATCCTGGCTTCATTTAAAGGACCCATAGGTCAGACCAAAACACAACGGAGCTTTATATGCCAGTTTTTCTTGACTCTCTGTAGGTCAGGGGAAGTTAAGCTCAAGTAATTAGAGGATAAAGACAGAGGCTGGGAGTGGGGGATGGAAGCATGATGAAAGTTCCAGAGTTTAAAGGCTCAGTAGGAAGCCAGAGAAAAAGTCGATAAAGTCATGTCTTCACGAAACATGTGTTTTCCATGGTAGAGTAAATGCGTTCACCGTCACACACAGGGAATCTCTCTGTGACCATAGCACTCTCACCCATCTGTGGGGCAAGGAGAGTTCAAATGCATTGTGATGGTTGTGAGGCCATTGTTATCCTGAGTTGCTTTCCCAGTCATCAAATAAATACCCATTCTGTTATGTTCAGTAATTATCAGCACTAAGTGCATTCCGTTGCATTAACTTTATTTTGAAAATGATAACCCAGGTGGTTTTTTAATGGTAATTGTCTTTTAATATATGATTGAACTGTCCATAAATGATGCCAAAAAACAGAGAGGTTCCTAAAATGCTGCAGCCAAGCCCAAAAGTGCAGTCTCAACATGTAAAGAGGTCAGGAAGTAATGACCAGCAGCAGTGAAAACAAAGCAGTGGAAATTAAGAACAGCCATAACTAAGCAAATAAATGGAGAAAACCCCTATAGTTTTCAGAACAAATACACAGAAAAGAATCTCAGATTGTCCCAATGAGACAAACATACTGATTGACTAGATACCAAAATCAGTCTTCTTGATTCCAGCTGTGCTATTAACAAACAAATGGAGCCCATGACTCCTTCAGACTGAAAACCAGTATTAATGAACTCACTGAGCTTCATCTGAAAACTAAGTACTACGCTGATGGCTATTCACAGTATATACATCCATCATTTATCAGGAACTGTTGCCAAACGTTTTCTTATGACAACATACCAATTACATGTGATGGTCAAATGGCATTTGTCTGTTACATAATTCTGGGCACATATCATTTCAAAGGGGAGTATTTTTTTACGTTGTTAAGTTTTTTCAGTCTTTATTCACTACGGATCATCTATCATCTTTTTTTATCTTTCTTTTTTCCTTCCTTCCTTCCTTCCTTTGAAGAAATATATACTGAGAGTCTGTTATACGCTAGGCACTGTTCTGGGCTTTGGGAAGACAATGGTACAAAAAACAGGTAAGATCCCTCAAGTATAGTGTACATTCTACAGAGGGGAGACAAGCAAAAAGCAAGTAAACAAATGTATTTTTTAAAAATTCAGATAATGCTTGAAGTCACAGAGGAAAGAAAAAAGTAACGTTAGAAAATAAGATTGCTTTAGAGAGGGTGGCAGGGAAGGCCTCTCTTGGAAGGAGAGTTGACATTTGCACTAATTCTCAAATGTGGAGAAAGGTCAGCTATAACTTAGGGTGTTTCAACCTCAGCATTGGTGACATTTTGGACTGGATCAGTTTTTGTGGTGGGGAATTGCCCTGTCCCTTGTAGGATGTCAAGCAGCATCCCTGGCTTCTACCGCCTAGATCTTGTAGCAGCTCCACCTCCAAGTCATGGCACTCAAAAATATCTCCAGACATTACCAAATGTCTCCTGGGAGACAAAAATGCCCCTGCCTGAAAATCACTAGGCTATGTGAAGATTTGGGGACAAGCATTCCAGAGGGAGAAACTGCACAAGCCCAGCAGTAGGAATGAACTTGGTATGTTGCAGGAAGACCACCGCGAATGAAGTAAATGAGCAGCATGTAGAGTAAAAGCAGGATGAAGCTAGTGGGGCCCCAGATTGTGTGCGTGCACGTGCACATCTGTATAAAGAAAAAATATATATATGTACCTCCTTTCCAGTAATTGTCTCCTCACTAGGCTATTGTGTTGGGCTACGTCCCCTTTGTAAAAATGTTCAACATCATTTTTAAAAAGGTTTGCAATGAACATCAGCAGCACCAAGTGAAGAAGCACTTAATTTATCATTCCTTGTAGCTTTGGACAGGACCAGGATTGTCAACAGTAAATAAATCATATGTCACAGTTGATTTGTGAGCAATTTACATGTTATTTTACCAGAAGTTTAAAAAAAAAGGCAGGCTTCAAATTGCCAGTATAAGATCATCTTTAGGAAAGTTTATTCTGAGACAGAAACAAAGAGATTCTTCTCTTTCTTTTTTTCCTGAACTAGAGATATCATTAATTATTCTAATCCTCATGAACATTGAGATAGACATCTTATCATGGTAAATGAAGTAGAATTTCTCAACTGGTTTACATCTGGGGAAAGCAGTGATGAAAGCTAGAAGACTGATTCTTCAACACTTTCCAAATTCCAACTACACCAAAGTTCCCTTCAAAATTACTCAAGCATGATTAATCGAGCTGTAAGCTAAGAAATTGACTGTATGTCAGAAATAATAATAAAAAATAGAGTTTAGAGCAATTTGTAAATGATGTGATAGATACAAACTTCAGGTCATACAACCAGAAAAAACAAGGCAAGGAGATTTTGCAAATAAGCAGCACTGACAAAGTGAATAAAGGTGGAAAACACCTGGATCCTCCTTTAGGCTCAATAATCATAGGTACATGATCCAGTGAGAAGAGCTTGGGGCCAGGACATGTGGTTTCTACCGTGTATGCCACTATAATAACTCTTTGACATTAGCAAATCCCCATGCTCTGCCTCTGTTTTCTTACCTGCTGAGTGGGTGAAATGGTGGCAGGTGTACTTAACTCACAGAGTGGGTCGAATACCATAACATTACAAAGGTGCAAGAAGTTATATATAAAACGTAAAACCTTACAAATATGTAAAGAATGATGCTCTGTTAATTGCCACTAAGCCTGAGACTTTATCCTGTGAAGGATCTTTTTTGGCTGAAAAGAAGAAATTCCAACATTAATCTCCATTTGAAATGATCCATATAATCCACAGTTCCAAATGATCCACCTACTATGTACAGGGGCTGTGCTAGGCCTTGAAATATGGAGAGTAATAAGACCAGCTTCTTCCATTGATTAAATCAAAGCTGTGGGGGAAAAAAACGAAGCATTACATCATTAAATGTATACATTTACATACTACATATTAATTATGTATTTATGGTCTGCTTTTCAGTACTAGAATGTAAGCTCCATAAAGATAAGAATTCTATGTATTCGGCTCACAGTAGTATCTATAGTACATAGAATAGTGCCTGGCACAAAATAGATCTATAATAAACAGCTGTTGAAGAAACAACAACAAAAATCCTACACCCATTTTTTGCCCTTGAAGAACATTTATTGCTCACAGGACTGTGGCAGTCGCTTTCTACGTAGTTTTACACATTCTGCAAGTAACAAACTGACAAAGAGGGTGGTTAAAAATCTCACTGAAAATCACAAAACTTCTAAGTCAGGAGTAGAATCTGAGCCTGCTCTTCCACTCCCTCACATTATTTATTGGGCACCTACTATGCCTGGCACTATGCTAGGCACTGGGAGACAGCAGAAAATAAGACGAACAAAATATCTGTTCAAATGGCACATATATAATTGTGAGGAAAGACAATACTAAGCAGCAGACATGTGTCTCCCTGACACCAAAATCTAAGACCCTTCCACATGCTACCTTCTTCTGAGTCATCACTTTGTGAAAGCAAAAAAAAGAATACAAGGGAAAATGCATGCATACCCCAAACCCAAGCTGAGTATCCCTAGTAAACCAGAAATCTAGAAAAAGTAAAGCCAGATAAATGAGTCTGCCCAGAACACTGAAACGTCCTCATCCAAAGTCTAAATTGAAAAATGTTTGCATTTGGCGTGGGTACGTGTAAGCCCAAAGGCAGGCAGCTCCTGACCATCAACAACACAGAGACCTCTCCTGTCAGGGCACAAACATGAAAATCAGCTCTCCACCAGAAGGCCTGAGGTTTAGCTGAATTAAAAGGCCTGTGTCCCTGGCTCCTGGAGATGGCTAGACAAGGCGAAAGCATATGCCTACCCGCCTGGCAGCAGCTCTCCCTGGCCTGGAATGAATGCATCTACATCGGCCAAGGAAAGCTGGCAGCGACAGTGGCCCTGGGCGGAGAGAAGCCACCGCCAGCCAGCACCAGCACGGGGCTTCCCTACAGGCAGTTCTTGCTGAAACAAAGAGAGACGAAGGCAAGAGCTGTGAATGTCCAGCCTCCAGGCTCGTATCTAAAATCCAGAGCAGTGCTGGGCTAATGGAAGGCCAGATCTGCTCCAAAACCTTAGGCACGGTTTCTGGGATGCAATCTGAGTAATTTCCTGATGATTCTTCTCTGCATAATGGATTTGAGTTATAAAGGAATTTATGCCCTCAGGACCAAATTACCCAGATAATTGAAGATAGAATGAGGTAGGGGTGGGCGGGGAAGGAAAGGCCTCAATTACACAGATTTCTCCATCACTCCAAATGAGTTCAACATTCCAATTCATGATGGTATTTCCTCTTTAACATCGTTTTACATCCATAAACTGCTTTAGCTGAGATACTAAATTCAGTTGCTTTCTCAAGTACAGTAAAGGGGTATCAAGGCCCAATTTCACCTAGGCTTCCAGACTTTCAAACCTAGATACCCACACTTCACCAGCCCCATCCTCCAAGATATGATTCCTGGTTTAAGTCTCACAATCACAAATAAATATATGAAACTGCATTAAGGTTAAGAGAGGTTTAATATTAAAACTGTGTAGACTAAAGCCTGAAGGCAACCAGGACCACTTCAGGAACCACAACCCATCCCAAGTCACAGCTAAGAATTAGACAGTCATCTTCATGACAGGATGGTTTGGATTCCCTATAGCTGCACATTTATTTGTTTCTGTCCCTGTTTGCAGGTTCTCATACTTGAATGTAAACAAGAATTATTTGCAGGGCTGTAGGCACAAAACTATTAACACTGCCTGTATGAGCACATTAAGGGATTTTTAAAGTTAATTTTGTCACCTCTGTGCTGACTTGACACTCTAAGCCCAAGGAGATCATGTCCCCAGAATACTGTTTTTACATCTGCCTTTAGCATTAATGACTATAAAGCAAATGTACATCTTGCTTGTTAATTGAAACCCTTTAGACAAATTAAATTTAACAGAGTTAACTTAGCAAAGAACTATTCATGAATTGGGCAGCACTCTGAACCACAAGAGATTCAGAGAGCTCTTCTCGGCAACCCTGGCAGTCAGTATTTACAGACAGAAAACAGAAGTAAGGTACAAAAATAGTTCGATTGGTTGTAGCTTGGAGTTTGCCTTATTTTGACATGGTCTGATTAGCTGGCAGCTTGTAATTGGTTGAAGCTTGACTGCTTGTGATTGGCTGAGACCCAGCTATCTGTTGCAAATAATATACTTCTAAGTTAGGCTCGTGTATGTACTAAGATCCCAGTTCATTACAAACTCAAAGTAGGGAGACAGCCTCAGGCCAATGGCCTGCTTTTGTTGTTGTTGTCGTTGTTTGTTTTTTTTTTTTTATTTTAATATGCTCCATTCCACACTCAGTGGAAAAAATTCATGAAATATTAGGGTCTAAAATTTCATATAAAATACCCTTATTCATGTGCTTTCTATTGCCTAGATTCCCTTCACTGTTCTAGGAGATGAGAAAAGGGACACCAAAAAAACCGACTTTAAGAAAGTTTCCCATGATTTAGTCCAGATTTATTAAGAAATTAAAGATTCTTTGTTACAGATTTATTTACCTGCACACATTTTATTGTATTTATGAGCTGTATTTTGTCAATACTTAAAAAGCTAAATGGACAAATGAATAGAAATCAAAGGCTCTGAAATATGACTGGAGTCTTGAAGCCTAAAGCCAGGGATATAACAGATGGCTGCGTGCATTAGTAAAGTTGGTAAATGATGCATAGAATTTGCAAGGCACCCAACCCTGGCTGGCTCAAGCAAAGTCCACCAAAGGGCTTGAGGTGGAGGTAGGATGCAGGGTGGTGAGTAGTCTGTAAACAGGTGTTAAACCACTTATTCAAGCACTCTCACAAATGGCCTAAAAGATTTTCCCAGCATCCTCTTGCTCTCTATGAGTCACTGTGGGAATAGCAGTGAGGTTTAGAGTTGAGTTATAACCATTCAGTAAAGCATTTCCCTCCAGACTGTGCAAAGGAAAAGGGCTATGTTGGTAAATTTATTGACTATTTCATTAGATCAATATGGAATATGATTTAAAGGGCTCTGCCCAGGCTCTTTAAATCTATTTAATCAAACCAATTAATAAAAAAAGTAAGAAGTTGAAGCATATCCTGTACGGTGCATCATAAATATCTTCCCTTACTTGGGCTTTTGATCTCACCCAGGTAATTAACAGCTTTAGTTAAGTTCAGTCATTCCTTCATGCCTGGCTATGGTCATAAAAACCCCAGGCTATATGTAGCTCTTGGATTTATTATGTTTTTCTTACTGCAAGAGCGTCTCTTACATTCCGCTTTCTCCCTCCCCTCGAGAAAGTTTATGTAGCCATTGCTTTTGCAGCTGTCATGAAAGCTACACTGGCTGGTGAGCTTTGTACTGCTTGTGAGGCTGCATGCACTCAGCTGTTGCTATCCAAGTCAGTAGCTTCTTCACTCCACATCAAACTATTCCACATTATCTCCTGTCTAAGAATGAAGAGAGAAAAACATCCAGAAGCCCTGACCTCCAAAGTGCTGCTCTCCCATTGCCTGTCTATTCTCGGCTATTTTTCACGAATGAAATGGCCTCTCCCTGTTACACAGCACATGATTTTTACTGTGGGATTTGGAGGGTCATCCTCTCTGTAATCACTGAGGATGAACCATTCTCTTCAGCCCCTCAACCAGCCAACTCCCATGTCTCCACCCTCAACTCCTTCTCCTATCAGTTCTCCAGCGTCAATCTTCCTAGCTATGAAAACTTAAGATCTCTAGACAAACCAGCATTATCACCTGTAGGTGGGAGGAAAAGTTGATATCCTTCCAATGCTAGAGTAATTGTCATGAGACTCTGACTATGAGACTGAAATTATAGCTTCATTCTGCTTCACAGGCAGAGGAAGCCCAGTTTGGAAGGGAGGCAAATGTTTCCCCAAAGCTCTTCTCTCTCCATTTGAGGAGGAGCTGGATAAACACACTCACCCAGGTAACTGTGCTCCACGGTCCTTCCCCAGCTGAAAGCAAGGTCTGAGAAAATATGGCAGTTGGCTATAAAATTCAAACTGTGCATTAACAGTTGACTTTCTTTAATAAATCACAATTATTTGTGCAAAAAGTTGAGACGAGACTCCGTTCTGGATATGACCAGTTTCCCATGGATGATAACTTTTGTGCCCACGCACTGGAAAGCTGGGAAGCTCACAAAAGTTCTACTGACGAGCTGAAATCAGAGTAATTGCTTTCCCAGTTTAAGATCAGCAGCAGCCTATTTTACTTTTGCTCCCTATATTTAATTTGGTCCAATTCAGTAAGTATTCACCAACTATCTACCATCCTAGGTGTCATCAGAAGAGACACAAAAGAAATACAAAACACAGAGTGAGCACATGGGTTTTATACACTTTGTGGGAGATTAAAAACACGCTGACAGGAAGTACTCATGTTTAAGACCATCTTCCCCTTAACTAGCCCTACAAATAACTGTTCACACAAACGCTTGGACATCATTTATTCAACATATATTGAGCCTCTATACTAAACACCAGGCTACGAATGCTGTATGTGTGATAAAAAGAGAAGCAAGCAATTATTAACCTCTATGGGTTTACTGTAGCACAAAGGAGATATGAGACACTTACAAAGAACTTCATGGCTCTTCATACCATGAAATTTACATGAACCAAACCCAAAAGAGTTTGCTTTAAGTCACTGTATCATCTTGATACAATCTAAACTGCCAATTCTACTGTACACTAACACATCCCCAATTTGTTCAAAATAAGTAAAGGTACATTTGTTTCAGTAAACATCCAATTTAGAAGCATATTTAATGAAGTAGTATTAAAATCTTGTAACTCAGATTATATTTGATAGGACAATTAACAGAGGGTAAATTTGTATAACCTACTAAGAATAATGTCATGCCTATGTCATTTGCTTATAAGCGGTGTGTCTAAGACACCAGAAGGGACTTGAAATGAGTCATTTAAACATTGTAATCATGTTATATCATTCTTTTTTTTTTGAGATGGAGTTTTGCTTTTGTTGGCCAAGCTAGAGTGCAATGGCATGATCTCAGTTCACTGCAACCTCTGCCTCCTGAGTTCAAGTGATTCTCCTGCCTCAGGCTCCTGAGTAGCTGGGATTACAGGCATGCACCACCATGCCCAGCTAATTTTTTGTATTCTTAATAGAAATGGGGTTTCACCATGTTAGCCATGGCTGGTCTCGAACTCCTGACCTCAGGTGATCCGCTCACCTCGGCCTCCCAAATTATATCATTCTTAAACAGCAACTTTTATCAAAGAAAACTTCCTTCCTAAACGAATACTGGTTTATGAAGAAACATACCCTCCCAGCACCACGGTAAATTTCAGCTAAGCCTCTATTGAAATAATCACTAATAACTGGCTTGCAGAAACGATAGTCATCATTACATCTAAAACTTTCGAGCCCTTATGTTACATCAGTTGCCATGCTAAGTACTATACGTGTTTTATCTCACTGATGGTCACAAGACTAGAAGGCAGGTTGTTCTATTTTACAGAAAAAAACACTGAAGCCAAAGGTCCCACCGCTAGTGAAGACTGTCTGAATTTCAGAGCACGCGCTTTTAAATGAATGCAAAATCAATGGAGCTGTGTCACATATATGCAGTTCAGGGTTAAAATAAGTAAGTAGGTTGGCAAAAGTCCCAAATACATCCAAAAGCACAGAGGGAACAAATGTGATTTTTTCCTACCAATTTCCTTTTAACCTCCTGATTTCTAGAGGGACCAATTTTGCTCTGTGCCTCCCGTTCTTTCTCCTGCCCTCCAATCAAGGATGCTCCAGTGGTAAAATCCACTTAAAATATGGAAAATGTTCCTTCCTCTTGCTTCAGGTGCTTGTCTGTGTGAGGCGACTCGAGGAGGTCTGGTGAAGAGGGAGCTTGGAGAATGGTGTATAATTCCCATCCCTAAAGTTAAATTATTAATTTTTTATCAATTAATTGGATGAGGATTGGTGGGAAAGAGAGGCCCACAGCTCAGCAGAGCTCTACTGGGTGCCGAATAAAACAAGAAACCCACCAGGGTGAGATGGATAAGTGAAGGGGAAGAGAAGCCACAGTGGTAATAAATGTGAGAATCCCCTAGTTTCAGGAAAGGGGAGCAGACCACCTCCCAGGAGGAGAGATGCAGAATCGCTCAAATTTCTCCAGGGGGGTGGAGGGGGTTGGTTAACAGAATCAGCCCTCCAGGCCTTGTACAAAGAGACTCTACTGCTTGCCTGGGAGTCGCTTTTCTTAATTCTTTCACATGCTGAAGAAGATCAGATCCCAGAGAAGAGAAGTTTCTAGCCTCCCTTTTGACAAATAGAAGGTGTTCTTACTCAGAATACTGCTGTTTAATAATGAAAATAGCATGTACTTTCTGGGTATGTACATAAATTA
>NW_012108363.1:5355963-5370665 GCF_000951045.1 Mandrillus leucophaeus
TTTCTCCCATTCTGTAGGTTGCCTGTTCACTCTGATGGTAGTTTCTTTTCAAATGTCTTTTTGACACTTGATGTTCCACTACTCCTCATTGCTAATGTTTTAGGGGGCATCATTCCACGCACCTCTTTTTGCTGATAGGACAGCTATAAAAATCTGATTATTAGTTTATGGAACAAATGCCTACTATGTTTCAGAGATCATAACTATGCATGCTATTCTTGACCATTTTTTATTCAATAAAATGATGTGAACTTATTTTTACATTAACAGAAATTTACATGATGATTTGGAGTCATTTTATCGTGTCTCACCATAATTCCAATGATAGACCTTTAAGTTTTTCCAACTCCTTGAATCAAAAACAATGGTCCGATAGGAAGCCTTTTAGTATTGCTTTGATTATGTCTTCCAGATAAAAGTCACGGGGCATTCAAAACACCTCACATGTATATAATATTAATACTTTACTATTCAAGTTAGTGTCATATTCATAGGATGGCAAGAAAGAGGCTGATTTCTGTAAAAATCACATCAAAATTGGTCTGATTGTTTCATAGTTACATGAGAGACACCGAGCTTTCCCTAGTAAATTTGAGAAAGCAAACTTTGACAGATAAGGAAATCCAGTCACAAAACGTATGTGTGTATAAAAGAGCATGAGAAAGAGGGAGGCCTAAAGATAGCTCCCAGAAACTAAAACCAGGTATCCTGAAAAATCTACAATGAAGTATAGCATGTGCATGTCCACCAGACCAAAGGAAGCCTGGCAGTCCGGCATATCCTTCTAAATAAAAAAAAGTTCCCTGAGTGCAGAGGTATACCTGTCTGACTCACCAGTGTGTTTCCGGTGACTAGCTTGGGATTGGAATATGATAGGTACTCAATAAATAGCTCTGGGTTTAATGAAGGAACCAATGAGCAAACCACAAAACAAGTCTTCCTGGACCTCTGCAAACTACAATCAACTTTCCAACTTCATCCCCACTCAGCATTAGAAACTCTGAAATAAAGCCCAGAAATTCAGAGCTAGTAAATTACATGAAGCTCTTAGCCTACAAAAAGTTTCTCTCTCTGAAGGAGCTGTGGACAGTAAGTCTCCTCCAAGCAACAGCAGATCCTTGAACCCAAGGATTGGGCCAATAGAGACTTGTCAAAAAGTCAATGCAGAAGAGGAGCCCTCTCATGTAGTACTTCATTTCGCCTGTTCTGAACATTTCCTCCTAACTTCTGTGAGCAAATTCCATTCATCTCCCCCATCTCTTCCCCTCCTCCTCACCCATAATATTACCTCACCCTCTGCCTCTTTGTCAGAAATCTGTCTAGAGTACTAATTCATACATACACACACTGTACATGTAAAGGAGCTTTACAAAGTGGGTGGTTCTTGAAAATCAGCCATTCATCATGCATATTGATCACCAGGGTAGTGTGGTATGAATCAGAGAGCAGCAATCATTAAATCAAAGATTTATACTAGTAAAAGAGCACCAAAGCAATTCATCAATTCGATACCACCCTCAGTGATTAATTAGGTTCCAACCTGATAGCTTAGAAGCTGGTTCACAATTAAGGCTATTACAGTTAGAGGTTAGGTTGCTTTCCCCCTTCTCCCCTTCCTTTCAGAAAGAATCAAAAGGGAAAGGACACTAGTCTGTTGGTCTTATGGCATTTTGTACTCCTTTATAGCGCTTATTTAAGACCTGGTTTTACAATAACAAACCAAGCCCTCCGTTTCTTGAAGGCTTTCTGCATACCAGGAACCATGTTAATTTATTTTTTTTACATATTGTCTCATTTAATCCTCATAAGACCCTGTGAGATAGGTGCAGACTTCCTCAACAGTAAAAAAGGTGAGTCATGTCCTATGTCTGAGCCTTAGATTCAAATCTGTACAATGGGGGAGTAAGATACATGCCCATATAGTGGGGATAAGGAGAATAGGCTCAGGAATAAAACAACCAGGATTCAAGTCTCAACTCAGCAGTTTGTAAATATATAGTCAATAATGTGACTATATGTTTAAATTATCTCCCTCCATTAGTCCATAAGGTCTTTAGTGCCTCTAGCACAGTGTCTAGCACATAGTAAAAGCTCAATCAAGACACATTGAGCAATCAATTTATTAACCAGATGCTTCTAATGCTACAGGCCCATACAATGGGACTTCCAATGCTTCCCCCTGGTTCTTGTCCATAAAAAAGTTAAATATAATCTTTCTAGACTAGAAAACCACTCTGAAAAGTTATTTGGCAGAATCTACCGCAATTGAAAACATACAATTTCTATGACCCAGCAATTCCAATGCTGGGTATATACCCCCACAGAAGTGTAAAGAAATGCTCACCAAGGCATGTTCGAGAAAGTTCACAGAAGCCTTGTAATTAATAACCTAAACTGAGAACAACCCAATTGTTCATCAAAAGAAGAATGGATGAATAAAGTGTGGTATGTTCATATAATCAAGTTCTACACAGCAATGAGTTAATGAACAAGCTGTAACTTCATAAAACAACATGGATAAATCTCCTAAATGTTATATTAACAGAATGAAACCAGAAACAAAGAAGTACATGCTGTGTGATTCTATTTATGTTACATTCAAAGACAAGCAAAATCAGTTTATGGCATCAGAAGTAGGATAGTAATTTCCTTCTAATGGTTAGTGATCGGGAGAGGGCACAGCGGGGCTTCCGGGACATAGATAAGGTCCTGTTTCTCCTCCGGGTGCTGGTTACTCAGGTGTTCTTCCTGTGAAAATTCATCCAGTTATTCTCTATTGTCTCATTTTGTGAAAATCAATACAGCTATGTGATTAGTGCTCTTTTCTGTATGTATGTGATAGTGCAAACAATTTTTTTAAAGAGTTAGCCTGATTTGTTTTTCTCTATGTGATAAAGGAGTGGTAAATATCTTCACGTGTACGCAAAAGCCCAAACCCAAATTTCAGAAAGTGTCATCCAGGAAAAAAACAAAAAGGAGTTCAGGTTTCAAATGAGAAATTAGATTCCACATCCTTCCAATTCTAACATTCTATGATTCTATGACGTCACCTTTTGAAAACTGATAGAGAACCCAGTGGCCCCCAGTCCTGGATTTCTGGGTCAAACCATGATTGTACTGAAAAGAGTGAAAGGAGGTAGTAGAGACTTTCTGATACTGTTTATGTATCTGTATCTCCATCTCCAATTTCCCCTACAACATAAATAAATTCCTATAAGTACAGAGGGTTTAAAAGAACTGCGTATGGTATTTTTAAAGATGTTGTGACTTTTTAAAATTCAGAGGTTTCTAATAATCTCAAGCAATAGACTACAAAACTTAAGACCTGGTTTTACAATAACAAACCAAAGCCCTGCATTTCTTGAAGGCTTCCTGCATACCAGGCACCATGTTAATTTATTTTTTTTACATATTGTCTCATTTAATCCTCATAAGACCCTGTGAGATAGGCGCAGACTTTCTCAACAGTAAAAAAGGTGAGTCATGTCCTATGTCTGAGCCTCAGATTCAAATCTGTACAATGGGGTAGTAAGATACATGCCCATATAGTGGGGATAAGGAGAATAGGCTCAGGAATAAAACAACCAGGATTCAAGTCTCAACTCAGCAATTTATTAACTGTGTAACTTTAATAAAATATTTAATATCTCTCAGGCTTCTCTTCTGCAAAATGAGATGACTAGTAATATCTACCACACAGGATTATTATAGGAGGACATGACAATGTATAAGACACTTTGAACAGCACATGACACATAATGAGTCCTCAACAATAGATATTTATTACTATTATGTGATTTATAAATTTGCTATTTGTAAATGCTATATAGCCAGCAGATATTGCATATTAAATTAGTATAATATTTAGTAAAACAAAATTGTCACTAATATTCTCTACATGTTTAGGATTGATTAGGGATCTCCGGGTCTAAATCCCTAAAACATAGAGGAAATTATTGTTACATCAGATTCCAAAATTTTGAAAGCCAGCATCATGTTTGCCTTGTTCATTGTTGTATCCTTGAAGTCAAGCACAGTGCCCAACACATTGTAGGCACTCAACAAATATTTGGAGAATGTGTAAACTGAATACTTCCCCAGCATTCCCAAATAATCTCCCCACTTTTATCTCCATCCGGGAGAGGCCTGGTTACTCACAGAGATACTTCCTCTCAACCCTAATGACCACAGGTATGCACTAACTCTTTTTAAAAGAATAACTTTATAAGATAAATAAAATACAAGATGAGATCTTTTCAAAAGAATTCACTGTGTGTTCCTGATACATTTAAACTATGACTCAATACATCAAAAGTTTACTTATCCTCATCTTTTTATAAATTTGCCTATCCCAAAGTCAGATACAACGAGATCTTCATCCCAGGAACTTAAACATTACATCACGTATTCATTCACCAAACTCCATGTGTAATCATCTCAGTTGGAAATAACAGAAACCTCACACAGGTTTAATAATAAAGGAACTTCTTACAACACGTTAACAGGAGGTCCACAGATAGTTGCTCAGGCTTCTTGTTTGGTCTGATTTAGCAGCTCATTATGTCATTAAAGACCCAGATTCTTTCTCTCTCACCACTCTGCCATCCTTCATGTTAGCTTCATTCAAACTGGCAGCCATTCCCTGTAATTGTTGCAGGCATTGGTTGACCCTATTGGTTGTCTACCCAACAGTCATATTCTCCACCTTCCTCCTTTCTAATAGAAGCTCAGTTTTGTTCATGTATCAGAGATTAGTGTACTTCATTAACTCCTTCCCAATGTGGGTGTTCATGATCTAAGCCAATTATGGATATTTCATTGGTCTGCCCACAATCAGTTAAATAATGCACATCTCACAAAATCTTGGCATTGTAAGGGGAAGTTGGCCTTTGCCCTTCCAGGAACATTTATATTCATATAAAGGGACACAAGTCAGGAACTTGCCCTTTTACTGCCTCTGCACAGAGCTGTGTGAGAAGGTGATTCTTGGAGTTGCTATGGCCACCTTGTCACCATGGAGAAAGGTATTAACACAAAGAGTAAATAGATGTAAGGAACCTTGTGTTCCTTGAATTAACCAACCCTAGAACTGTCCTATTTCTGAACTTCTTGTTGTGATAAATTAGAAAATAAGCTCTTATTTTTAAAGATGATTCTACTTGGGTATTTCAGAAATGGCTCAAAGCACTGTGATATATAGTTATCACTACACAGACACAATTACTTCTGGAGAAAAGAGAAAGCTGATCTCATTCTGGGATTTCTCTTTAAACAGAAGAAAATGTATCCCCAAAGTCTCAACCTTTCCCCTTCTCTCCACCACTTTTAACTGGTCACTACTAGGTCACATGTCAATTGTTGAACCAGTCTTAGGCTAGTGGGATTAGATTACTGTGAACTCAATCAGGCCACCCTAGGGACTGAGATGGGGATCAACGTCACTGAGGTAAATGGTTGCATGGGGGAAGGGTAACTGATTGAATATAACTGAGTTCTGTTAGGAAGATGGGGTTGGATAATAGTTATACATTTACTGTATCTTGCTTATTGCCATATGCATAATACGGGCTGGACTTGGGGTTCCTCGGCAATTGGAAATGTTTAACACAGCTCTACATTGGTAATCAAATCGAAGTCTGCATCTTTCTTTAGGACCCTACTTTGGAACCTCAAAAACACTTAAATCTAAGCCAGCTCACCAGATCTCTACAGCTCTACTTGAACTCAGGTCCAAACATGGGTTTTGCTAACAGATTTTATCTAAAATGAGGTCAAAACAGGTTATTTCCTACCTCCCACTAATTTTGCAGAGCTGTAGAAACAATTCTTAAGCATATTGATGTATTCAGGAGCAGTAACTTACTTTCAGGCACATTTCTAATACTTTCATTTCCGATCTAGCTTTTTTAAACCTAAGTTGTCAGACTTCCTGGAGCCTAAAAAACTATTCTCCAAATTGGAAATAACTTTTCTTCTTTGAAGGTGACATGGTATAGTGGTTAAGAGGGCATTCAAATCCCTGCTATACCACTAACTTGGTGGTCCTTGGGCAAGTTGCTTAACATCTTGATGCCTAATTTCCTCAATCATAAAATGTGAATGAAAGTCATAGTTCCTACCTGATAGGGATGTAGGAAGGATTAAATGAATTTGTGCATGAAAACTGCTAAACCCAGTACTTGGGAAAATAAAATGTCAGCTCAGTGAGTGTTAGCCTTTCCTGTGTTTCTTCCTTCTCCATCTTTCTTCTCTCTCTCACTACATCATCACAGAGCTCCATCATCGCAATTACTAGAACTAATTGATTGACCATTCTGATTGAGTGTTGTCAATCAAATAGCTTGAATTTTTTCCCACTTGGTTTCACAAATTCACTATTTGGTATAATAGTTAACTTAGCCCATTAAATGAAAAAAAAAACATATAATATTTATATGGTAATTTTCTCTATCCTGAGAATTCCCTGAGGCCATAGGACGGAGTCTTTCTGGACCAGGCCTCTGGAGCCTAGGTGGCTTCATTTTCCTCAGGCTGTGTTCCTGGCCTTGAGCCAGCTTCTCTCCACAGTCTCAGAGAGGCTGAGCTCCGAGAGTGCCTTAGGGACTCAACTTCATTGACTCGCAAAATCAAAATATACAAATTCCCCTTTTAAACCATGATATATAACTTGGAGAATATTACCTCTCCACTGCATTAGGGCCCGCCCTATTACCTTATGGAATTACCCACAGTGGCAGAAATCCATTCACCTGATCCACTGACACCCTGGGGGCAGCTCGGATAGCATAAAGCCAATTGATAGATGTATATTTGATTTATATTTTATGCCTGGAATTTATGTCTTCTGCATGTTTCATTTGCCATTCTGACTCATTTTATGCCACAGGAGAACTAGGGAAATTTCTAAAGGGACTGTGAAAGAAACAGCATGGAAGAAACGGGATAAAAATCTAAACAGCAATTTTTCTTTCTGATCGAAGACCTTGCACCTGAGCATCCTGATCAACTTTAAAGCACAGAGGAAACATCCCTCCTTTCCTTCTCCCAGGAAAGAATTATGAGTAGGAGAGCTAACCTGGAAGGACTGGAAATCTTTTCCCTGCAGACTAGCAGCTGGGCCAGGCCCCCACAACAAAGTGTGTATACGGGCCAAAGACAGGAGCAATAATAGACCTGAAGGTATGCATTTTATTCTATACAGTTAGCTAGATCCTGCCATATGTTTTAGCTCATTTTATTTCATGCTCCAAGTCCACTGGAAGAAGATCAAGACTGGTGTACTCAGCCCCAAGTTACTTGTATTTAAGAAAAGAGAATGGCCTGCCGAAGATCGTGGCATGTGGCAAAGCTAGACTGAAACTCAGTCCCTGCCTCCTCCTTACTTCTTTAGTGTGTGTATGAACAGATAAGAATTTGAGGCTGGGAGCAGTGGCTCACGCCTGTAATACCAACACTTTGGAAGGCCAAGGTGGGAAGACTGCTTGAGCTTAGGAGGTTGAGACCAGCCTGGGCAATATGGCGAAACCCCATCTCTACAAAAAAGTACAAAAAATTAGCCAGGCCTGGTGGCACATGCCTGTACTTCTAGCTACTTGGGAGGCTGAGATGGGAAGATCACCTGAGCCCAGGAGGTTGAGGCTGCAGTGAGGTGAGATCACATGACTCCACCCTAGGTGACAGAGTGAGACCTTCTCTCAAAAAAAAAAAGAATTTGAGAAGGCTTCTTCATAAGTGCCTACATATAGAAAGAATCATCCTCACAAATATTACATAGAGTCTTATTATATTTTCTATTTGCTCCAATAGCTTAACTTAAAGGAAAAAAGTGCACACCGATTTATAACAACTTACACATGCATGTGCACGTACACACACACAAACACACACACACATAATCCTCACAGCAACCCTGTGAGGAAGGTACTATTCTTTTCTCTGTTTTACAAAGATAAAACTGATATGGGAAGACTAAATAACTTCCAAGTAATGCAAGCCAGTCTTACCCCAGAAACTGTGCTCTTAACAACTCCATCATACTGCTTCTTTATCATGTCATAAATGGAGAAATGGAAGTCTACACCTAAACAGTGATGTTGACAGTAAGACCAGGTGTCCCATCAGCTCAATACTTGGCACGTTAAGGATAGGTTCCAGGGAGATACGTAATCAACTGACCCAATCCCTTTGATTAATTCTCTCTGCTTCACTGGCTAAACTACTCCACTGGCCTTGGCTATTGAGTAAGGCAGTCATTCATTTCAAGTCACCAAGTAGTTCCAAGCACCTAGGCAGTGCAAAGCTCTAACTAAGCTGGGCCCTGATAACAAGATAGACATAGTCCTGTCCTCACGGAGCTTGTAGCCTGAAGGGCAAGGCATATATTAAAGTAGAAATAACAAGAGCGAAAGCAATAAGACCAGCCTTTTTCACAGACTCTCCATTGAAAAGGAATGAAGAAGTCATGGAATCCAGTCCACCCAATGCAGAAATCTCCTCTACAATCTTTCATTCACATGGTCATGCAACCTCTGCTGGAATCTTCAAGTCCAGAAAGCTCCTTCTTCAAACAACAGTACATTACAGTTTAACCATAGAGCATTTCCAAATACTGAGTCTACTTCTTCTGCCCTATAATATCTGCCATTGTTCCAGATCTGCCTTCTGCAGCCCATAAACCAGAATCTCTCTGTCTTCAACATGTTCTTTCAACATACTTGAGGACAGGTATCCAGTGGCCTTCAAGTCTTCTCTTTCTGGGATTAAATTTCTCCTTTTCCATCAACCATTACTCCTAAGCCATGGCTTCCAGTCTTTTTTTTTTTTTTTTTTTTAACTGAGTAGCAGGCACTGGGTGCTATAGAATTTGCCAATGACTAAAGTAAAGCACTACAAAAAATAGTTTAAGTGTGGTCTGATCAATAGAGCGAAGTGCAACTATGATCTACCTTGAATAGAATCCTGCACTATTAATGACTACATTCATTGTTTTGGTTTTAATAGTGATTACACAGAACTGGCTCATGTCATACTCAGATAATTGCCTGCATTTTTCAAAACGAGAGTTGTCAAAGTCAAGTCTCCTCAAAATGTCTACTTGTGTATATGACATTTTTTAAGCCACATACAGGACTTTACATTTGCGTCTGTTAAATTTAGTCTTAGTGAAGCTCAGATGATGGTGGACATCTTTGTGCTTGGCGAATAACCCTGCCTGACCCCCAAAAAAATGATTTTCATTAGAAATCTACGTAAACTAAGCACTTGAAG
The DNA here is from genome assembly GCF_000951045.1 of Mandrillus leucophaeus. Lineage (NCBI taxonomy): Eukaryota > Metazoa > Chordata > Mammalia > Primates > Cercopithecidae > Mandrillus > Mandrillus leucophaeus. The sequence continues at coordinate 5,365,231 of NW_012108363.1, forward strand.
ATTTCCGTAGGCTTTGCTGAAGACGTTGGAGTTATACAGAAGGACTCCATTATATAGAATTTCATATGAAAATTCCCTTCTCTGAACATCACACACTGGGGCCTATTGTGGGGTGGCGGGGAAGGGGAAGGAGAGCATTAGGACAAATACCTAATGCATAATGTGCATTAGGGTGGCGGGGCTTAAAACCTACATGACCGGTTGATAGGTGCAGCAAACCACCATGGCACATGTATACCTATGTAATAAACCTGTACTCTCTGCACATGTAGCCCAGAATTTAAAGTAAAAGAAAAAAAAAAAAAAGGAAATCCCCTTTCTGGAGCTCCTTATTCCTTTCATACCAGCTCCAGAGCCTCTGGCTCCATTTCCCCATCATGCATCTCAGCCTTTCTAATCCTGTCCACTGACCCTTCTCCATCACTCCAACTCCAAACAAATTCCTCCCTCCTAAATTACGAAAACAATTCAGTCCAGCCCCAGCTCCAACTAACAAATTTGCCATCTCAATATACACAAGTAGCCAGGGAAAAAAACATATATTCTCTTTCATGTAACAGGCCTATCCTCTTCAGACAGATAGTAATCAGTGTTCTATACAAACATTTATTAAGCATATACAATGGACCAGGAACAGAAATCCTTGGAGTATGTAGTGATGAGCACTATTGGACATGATCCGTGACTTTACAGTACTTACCATCTGCCAAAAAAGGCAAACATCAGTCAAATAAACACAGTCAATGTTGATTCCTGGCAAAAAAAAAGTGCAGTGAATAAAACATACCTCTATGTAATTGGAGAATTCAGTGTACTGAAGGGGCCAGGAAGGATTCTCTTAGGAAGTAGTGAATAAGCTGAGACCTAAAAGGTAGGAGGAATTAACAAGAGTATTCATTGTCACTGTATTTACAGTGGTAAAAACTGAAAGCAAAATAAATGTCCTTAAATATATACATGAAGAAACAATTTGAGGCATTAATTTATGGCATATTCACAGGATAGACTATTAGAAATTCATTAAGAGTTAAATTTTTGATACTAAAATATTACAAAGATAAAAAGGCAAACCAACCTAATTTTTAAAATATCTATGTAAAAAAATCCTAAATAAAATATTAACAACGAGAATCCAACATATTATGCAAATTGATTCCTTCCAGGAATTCAAACATATTTCAATCTTAGCATATTCATTAATGAAATTCATCATTTTAATAAGTCAAAGGAGAAAAATATGACTGCCTAGAAAATTGTCAAAAAGCATTTGATAAAATTTAAATTCATCTATAACTTAAAAAAAAAAACTGACTTTTACTTTTTGCAGTCAAATGCTCTGCTACTGAGCTATACCCCCTCTTTAAAAAGCTTCCTTTTTGAGAAAAGACATATGTAACCTCCCAAATTAAGAAACATGCTAACTAGTGAAATACTAGAAGTATCTCCATTAAAGTCAGCAATAAATGTGAGGCATGCTTTTACATTTGTTATTTAATATTGTTCTAAAAGTGCCAGTCAGCATATGTAAAAGCAACAAAATAATAGATATGACTATTCAAAAAAATGAATGCCCAGCTACCATTATTTTAATCTAATTATAAACTTAAAAAGCATAAGATAACAAAAAATCATAGAAACAATAAAAGCATTTAATAAAGTCAGTTACACAAGAAATAAATGAAAATCAATGCCATTGTTGTAAACGAATAGTAAATGCTTAAAGAATATAGAGGGGAAAAATTTCCATTCACACTAGCAAAAATAATAACAAGAATAATAATAAAGAACGAAAAGCCTAAAATTTGGAGTAAATAAAACAAAAGTTTAGTGGAACATGTGCAAAAGTAAAAATAAAACTATTGAAGGACATTAAAAAACAAACAATGAAGAGATATAACTTGTTTTGGGGTAAGAAGATTCAATATTATAAACGTATCTGTTCTCCCCGGCAAATCTACATAATCAATGCAATCCCAATAAAATTTGACAAGTAATTGTAAATGTCAATTTTAGTAAAACTACTCACCAACAAGTAAAATCACATAAACAAATATGAAGAAAAAGAAGGGAATGAGGAATGACTTGCTTTATATATGTTATATAGCAAATGTGTTATACAGCTACAGTGACTTAAAAATTTTCATTCTGGAAAAAATAGGTAGACACATAAATGATACAGATGAGATAGAACATGAATAAACTTGAGTATATATAAAAATTTAATATGTGCTAACGAAAATGTTAGAATGATAATGTTTAGAAACTACATATCAGAATCTATAAGACACAACTAAAGCAGAAACCAGTAGAGATAAAAGAATGAAAATAAATTAAACAACCAAATTAAAAGTTGGAACAAGAATAATGAAGTAAATCAAAACAAAGCAGAAGGAAGAAAATAAATAGCAGAATGTAATGCTTTATAAAACTGAATAACAGAACTAGTAAACAAGTTAAAGATCTGGTCTTTTAAGAAATCAACAAAACAGACAAAGCATGAGCTCACTCAATCAAGGAAAAGAATGGGAGAAAAAGCACAAATGCATAAAAAAGAAACGGCAAGAAGCAAACAACTACCGAAACTGAAAACTGAAGACATTAGAAAACACTTTGTGTAACTCTGCTCAAGAAATCTAAAAACCTAAATAAATGAATAATTCTTTTAAAAGGCAATTTCCCAAACTGATTCCAGTTAGAGAAAGTTTAAACATACCAACTTCCTACAAGAAACAGACAAAATTATCAAAGACCTACTTTGAAACAAACAAAAACTAACAATAAAAAAACACTCAACCTAAATTATTTCATACACGAGCTGTACCAAACCTTCCCAAAAGAAGTAATCCCAATGCTACTTAAGCTGTTCCAGAGAATTAAAAAGGAATAAAATTTTCCCAGTTCCTTTTGAGGCAAGTATGATACTGATACCTGAATCTGGTAAAGATTGTATCAAAAAACTACAGACCAATCTCACTTGTAAATATGGATGCAACAATAAATAAAATATTAGCAAAGAGAACCAAATAGCCAATTAAAATAATGTTCCAGGCATGCAAAGAGAGTTCAACACAAGAAAATCCATTAATGTAATTCAACATGCTAATAAATCAAAGAGGGAAATCATGTGAACCATAAACACTGAGAAAGCAGTTGACAAAATTCTAATTTTTGTAAAATCTGAAAAATCTCAGATTAAAGCAGTTGACAAAATTCTAATTTTTGTAAAATCTGAAAAATCTCAGATTTTAAGAAAACCTTTAAAATCCAGGAATCAACAGAAACATGGGCATCCCTGGCATACTCCTCTTGAGGGCAAAGCACACTCCCTCGGGCGGGGAGACTGTGGCAGTGGTTCGTTGTATGCAGGTGACCTCCCAGACGGGTGAGGGGGATCTGGGCAGGATATAGGCATCTGATGCATTACAGAATAGACTATAGTAACAAAGTATCATCACCACAGACTACTTCAAAATGCAAAGGAAATATATATATATGTACACACACACATACACATATTTACAATGAGAAATCTGGCTAGGTATTGTTATGTACATCATCTAACTGAATAGTCCTCCACCACTATCCAAGAAATAAGAAGAATCATCTCCATTTCACAGAAAAAAATCTGAGGATCAAAGATGCTAAGAAACTTAGTCAGAGAACATAGCTTGTAAGTAGAGGGATTGGATATATATGCAAACTGTCAAGTTCTAGTCCTAGTTCTACTCCACTCTCCTCCCTTTATCTTTCCAATCTCCTTGTCCGAGATCCTCAGTGACCAAACCCAAAAATAAGCCAGAGAGCAGGGGACTGCAGATGTAATCCATATTGATCAGCCTACTGAGACACAGAGCAGGGTGCAGTGTGAGGTCCACATCTGGAAGGGCTAATGGAAGGTAATAGGCACATCCAATGTCTTCACTGCAAAACAGGGATAATAAGAGTTCCGGCCACATGACTTGTTCCAGGATTGAATAAAATACTGCATTTAAACATCTCAGCACTGTCTTTACACTGCTCAAATGCTCCATAAATATTAGCCATGTGAAAGACTGCTTCTCACTTGCATTGGTTAAATACCCTGAATCACACAGGCATTTTTCACTCCAAAGTTAGGGGTTTGTACTTAAAGCTTGAAGAATGTAAAGCAGCAGAGAAAGGACACAGCCGGCTCCATCCACTAACATCCACTGGAAAACTGGGTAAATACCACAAACAAACCAACATCTGGGCAGAGGAACAGGCTGATAAAATGAGAAGCACCAATTTCCCCTCAAAACAACACTTTAAATCCATTTTTAAAGCCGTGCCAATGAGAAACATTTTCACAAAGGGAACATCTTTTTGAGATGTGGTCTCATTTTAGGAATATGCACTTTGCACCCTCCCATAGATGGTAAAGTTCACACTTAATAATTTTGGTCATAAATGACCACCTAAATATGTCAGAAATAATTTAGCATCTGTGACCCCTAGAGCTGAAAATGTAGATGAATGTAATTAACCTACTTCCAAAATTGAGGGAAAAAAAAAATCTGCTCTATTCTCTCCTGACTTGGGAACATATGGCGTCGGATTACATGGTTGGCACCTGGCTGACTGCTGGGTCCATGTGTCGCATTCTAACACAAACAGGCAGAGGCGCAGAGCCTGCCCAGAGGAGTCGCCAGCCAAATTCAAAATGGGCAGCTTGAGCCACAGGCTCGGCCAGAAACTGCTATTAACAGCCTGGTGGAGGAAATAGAGCTCTCAGCACCACCCTGCTGAGCCCAGTTTCCCCTCTTGCCCCATGACCTCCTCCATAAGCATGTTGAGAAGGACCCATGAGGTTGCTTTCTCCATTGACACACATCATCAGCACTCCTGGCTCTATTTGTTAGGGAGAAATTGAATTGGCTTCAACTCAACTTTGGGGTTGGCGCTCTTCAGTTAAAGTATTTTGAAGCAAGTAAATCTAACCAAATGCTTTCCATCCTAATTAAAGGTGTGCTTGTCATTCTCCCCACCCAAGCTCCCAAATCCTAGCATGTTTCTGTTGAGCAAAGGACATTCACCTCCAAACTAGCATAAAGAAAGCAAAATGTATCATCAGCACCCTCCAGCCTCACTCTTCTGTTCTCTCTTTCCTATCTTGTTATAGATTCCATCTCCTTCTCTGTAAATCAATCCAAAACCACTGATGCACCATGAGGCTGAATATGCACCTTTACATCTCAGCTCCCCAAGTTTCCCATTGCAATTCTGACTGCCCCTATATTAGATGATTATTTCCTTCCTGTGATTATTTCATTTCTCTCTCTCTCTCTCTTTTTTTTTTTTTTTTTTTTTCATTTTTTTTTTCTTCTTTGTTTGAAATACGCCTACCCATTTCAGGTTGAGCCATGGGAAGGAGGGTTTAGCCCATGTCTCCTGTGGGAATTGAGGCATCCCAGGAA
>NW_012108363.1:5370715-5386604 GCF_000951045.1 Mandrillus leucophaeus
CAGGTCAGGGTTTGTTTTTGTTTTTTTTTTTTTTTTTTTGCTTCTTTGTTTGAAATACGCCTACCCATTTCAGGTTGAGCCATGGGAAGGAGGGTTTAGCCCATGTCTCCTGTGGGAATTGAGGCATCCCAGGAAACAGTATAGCATTGGTACAGTTAGAATGATAAGAAGCCTGGGGAAAGAAACCAAGAGAAATGTGTGGCTATTTTGACTCAGTTGCAGCACACCCCTCATAACAGGCTGGGAAGTGGAAGACATTAGTGACAAGGAGAAAAGATTACTAAAGGGATTTTTTAAATGGATCTTTTCCAACCAACTGGAAGGATTCCTACAACCAAATGAGAAAGGGTCAGCTATATCCACTAGAAAGACATACCTCTCCCACCCCACTATCAATATACACCCTCTGGACAGGACAGTGTAGTGGTATGGAGGGCAGTTCTCTTCTTCCCATACCCCTAGCTTGGTGGCTGTAGTAGATATCTGCTGCTGCTCTCTGCCCAGAGTCTATTTCCTGTTTCTTCTGTTGGTAACATCCTCGCGTGTTTAATGAAACAACTCCTTTCCTACTACAAATGATTATGGTGAAGCTACATATCCTAATACCTTACACTCACCCCCTTCACCAATGGCCATATGGATAGGCATTTGACCCAAGCAAGCAAGACAGCTTCTTATTTTGCTGGCATAAACGAATTAATCCCAAAAAGTGGATGGGAAACCCAAGCGAGGTCAATTAAAATCTCCATTGAAATTTACATAAAACTGAAGCCTAGGGAAACAGCACAGTCCTTCCTCTGGAGCCGCCAAGGTGGGAATATGTAAAACTGGAGCTGCCTGTGCAGTGTCTCCCAATATGTGCAGGGAGCTACTAAACAGGTCTGTGTGGAGCAGGCAAGAGATGGGGCAAGGTATGGAGGAGAGGGATAGAGGTGGGGCAGAGGGATGATGAGTTGGAGGGGAGATAGAAAGAAATATGGGAACGGGTTTGGGGAGAAAGAGTAAGAGAAACATGGAAAAATAGAGACATGGCAGAAGACATGGGGAAGAGACAAAGAATCCATGAGAGAGAGGGAGAAAGATGAGGGAGAAATACGGGAGTAGAAATGGGGTGAGCGAAGGAAAAAAGAGAGAAAGTGGAGAGAGAAAAATGAGAGAGACAAGGTACAGAGTGATGAGCAGAGAAAGATGGAAGGAGAGATGGGGAGAGATAAGGGGAGAGGTGAGGAGATAGGGAATTGAGAGAGGGAGGGAGGGAAAGAGATGGGAGAAAATGGAAAAAGGAGAGAAAGATATACAGAGAGAGACAGATACAAAAAGAACGATGGGAGGGGTGAGGGTGAAGAGTGGGGAAAAGAAGAGAAGAGGGAAACCTGACGAGGTCTCTTGAGATCCTGGTTCCAGGCCATCCCTGAGACCACCTGCATCCTTGTGTATAATCAGATCTGAGCTGGGTCTTTCACTGGCAACCAAACGCATGATAACTATTCTAATGGCCTTAACTGAATCCAATCCTATTGCAAACTGGGCTCTCATCAGCTTTGTTCTAGAACTCAAAGATATACCAGGGGTTTCCCTTATTACCTCAAAATATACATACCCTTAGAGAATCTAGCCAGCTGATTTCCATGCCTCAAATAAATGGAGAAAAGATCAGTTCCTTTCCCCTGCCAAGAGAGAGCATGTAAAGATCTTCATTTCTTCCTTCCTACTTCCTGATTGCGATCTGGCTATAAGAACCCAATCCTAGACCAAAGATACAAAAGAAACTATTTGGAGGTTAACAGCGACATTTAAGAGAAAATGATGTTGTACATCATACCAAAATTTAATATGACTTTATGCAAAATAGTAATGTGTCTGGTAATGCAAAGATTCTTCTAAAGTAGGTTAATAACAATCCAAGATTATTCTCCTTTAAAAAAATGAAAATGTATGTCAAATAAAAAAAGACCTAAAGTAACTGAATCTTGTACCCATTGAAGGAGCTGATTTACATAGATAGCATTTAACATTCCATCATCATTATCCTATCAGTCTCCTGTCTAATGTACAAGCTAAAGACGTTCAATGTGCTTAGAGGTTAAAAAAAAAAAAAAAAAAAACACATACCCTACACCCACCAGCCAAAATGGTGGTAAATGACAAAGAAGAAAAAGGAAAAAAGAAGAAAAAAATAATTTTAGGCAGACAGATGAATATCAACTGGGAAGAGAAAAAGACTCTCTCCCCCCTCCCTTCTGCACCAATATAGTAACCTAAAAGGTTGAATAAAAGAAAACTAAATATTTAAGAGTAAAACGTGGTTATCAAATGGGGAGAAGGGAAAAAAAGGAGACAGCATTATGATAATAGTTGAGTCTGCCACAGCTAGAGGAAGCAGCTTCGAGCATGCCCGCCTTGAATTAAATGGAAGGCAAATTTAAATGAAACACAGTTTGTCCTTTAGCGTCGAGTGTCTGAATATTTTTAGATTTTTTTTAATGTTAAACAAATTTACTTCTGATGAGAAGAGCCAGGAGGAACACCCCCACAGAGATTATGCACAGTGTGGGTACAAATGGAGAGAGAAAACAGAGGGTCACTATTTGTACATCCTCCTTGTCTTGATAGCAACTTCTTGGCCAGGTATGTGGCTGTGGCCTCGCACATCTTAGGGCCCCTTTAGTGCCTGTGCCAGCATGTCAAGAAGACCAGAAGGATCAGAGGCAAAATGAAGCCTCGGCAGTTGTAAAGCCATCCACTCATCAACCTAAGCACTAAGTAGTTCTGAACTGTACCAAGACTAGCAGAGAAAAGCCATAGCTTTCTAAGGTGTGTGACCAGGGTGAGTATGGAAAGGTGCCCTTCACGTCAGTAGAAAGAGAGGTAAGCAGTGGCAAAGGGAGAAGAAAAAGAGAAACAATAAGGCAGGAGAAGAACGAGCAGGGAAGTGGGAGAAGAAAGATGGAAATGATGACAGAGAGAATGGGAAAGAGATGGAGAAAAGATTAGCCAAGGAAAATGAAATTGTCTCAGCCTCCATGCATCTGGTTTCTTACTATGAACACCTAAGCTGAGACCCAGCCTTTCAACAGTTACTCCAAACACATGCTCTGCTAGTCCCCAGCTCATGACCAGTGACAGTCATCCATAATGCCACACTCTCCTCTTTCCTGCCAAGCCCAAATGCGCATCAGAGTCCTTTCAAACACAGCATTCCTGGCAATGTCTGCTAGTAAAGGGGACTCTGCCTGTAATAGATTATCGCCAGTCCTAGAGATTTTTCTCGGACTCCCTCAAATCCAAATGGTACATCCTGTAGCAACCATCCACTCAGCAGCAGGTCTTGCTCATGTCTGGGATTTTTTTCCTAGCAACAGCAAATTTTATTTACAAGAAAAAGGGACAAAAGTCAATTAAATAAAGTGTGAAGCCAAGAGAAATATGCAGAAACTCCCCAAAATTGGAGGGAAAAAAAAAACCTAACAACCTTGGGCCATGTCTCTTTTTGTCCTACCCCACAAATGTGACAAGACTAAACCAGACAAACTAGGCTCTCTCAGCCGGCAGTCTAGTCTACTAAAGAACAAAGATAAAATAAAGTGACAGCTTTTGAATATTAATAGGGCATATCAGCAAGGGTGAGCAGGAAACAGTCGAAGTCATCCACAAGTTCTAAAATCAGCTCCTAAAAGCCCGAATTCATCTCATCGCTCCCCACTTTAGAATTCCACTTAGAAAATGAATCTTTATTTCAAAAATAAACTTCTGAGATGCCTGGAGATAAAAGCAGAGGAAGAAATACTGACACTCCACAGGACCATTTCTCACTCATCTTCTCCCCCAGGGCCCATCACGATGCCAAGCATATTATAGATGCTCAATAAATGTTTGTGGCAGGAATGATGTGGAAAGAAAAAGAGTGTTTTAAAATCAACTTCAGAATGGAAATGGGCTTTGAAAACAGACTGTTCCCAATCAGAATCGTGGAAATTGAAAATAGAGTTTGAGGTAACTGAAGTCTACTTCAGACATTACCTATGCAATCTTTGGAGGGTTTTCATTTCTAAACAAAAGCAGAAATGAAGTTTTCTGGGGCACTACATTTCCATCTTTTTTATTCACTCACTCACGTATTCAATCATCCATGCAGTAAATTTTACTGGGTGCCTACTATGTGCCATGCAGTATGGAAGGTTCCAAGGCTCTGGTGGGGGGGGGAAAAAAAAAGCCATGCAAGGACCCAGCTCTCACAGAACTTATATTCGCTTCATTTCTTTTCTCCATCCTAAGCCTCACCCTGGCCCAATCCATTTACATTCTAGAGCCATTTCAAAATCCTGAATTGCCTCCCTACCACAAGCACCCGCTATTTCCCCAATTCATCTTGCCCACCCACTCTTTATTAACCTTTCTCAAAGATTACTGTTATCATGTTGCTCACCTGCTCAAAAACCTCCAGCAGCTCTCTAGTATCAACAACCCAGTTTAGGACACATTTCTCAACCAGGTACTAGGCAAAGTATTAGAATTAGAAAACAAATTCCATACTTCTCAGTATAGTACTGAGGACCACATTAGTTATTTCTTGCTGTAGATCAAGTTACCCCAAAATTTGGCAGCTTAAAACAACAAACAAGTATTATTTTCCAGTATCTGTAAGTCGGGAATCCAGAAACTTAGGAATTAAAGCAAGGTTGCAGTCAAGTTGTCGGCCAGAGCTTCAGTCATCTGAAGGCTTGACTGAGGATGGATTATCTGCTTCCAAAATGCCACACTCACATGGCTGTTGATGGATGCCTTGTTTCCTCACCATGGACATCTCTCTAAAGGGCTTCTTGAGTGTCCTCATGACATACAGCCTGCATTTCCCAAGGTGAGAAACTTTAGAGAAAGAAAAAGAGGAGGAAGCCACGATGCCTTTAGACTAGAAACTTCCTAGTCTTGGAAATCACACCCAACTCCTTCTGCTATATTCTATTAGAAGTGAGTCACTAAGCCCATCTCATATCATATTCCTTCATTTCTTGAAGGGAATAATATCAAAGAATTTGTGTGACCAAAAACTATCTATAATCATGACAGGAGTGATGGCTCATGCCTGTGATCCCAGCATTTTGGGAGGTCAAAGCAGGAGCACTGGTCTCTACAAGTCCTCCTGAGTTTGAGTGTTTGAGACCACCCTGGGCAATATAGTGAGACCTCATCTGTACAAAAAATTTAAATTTTTTAAATTACAAAAAAAATTAAAAATTAGCTAGACATGGTGGCATGCACCAGAGGTCCCAGCTACTTGCAGAGCTGAGGTGGGAGGATCACTTGAGTCCAGGAGGTTGAGACTGCAGTGAGCCATGATCATACCACTGCACTCCAGCCTAGGTGACAAAGTGAGACCTCATCTCCAGAAAAAGAAAACTACCTATTATCAGACTCTTAACACATTGACCTATTTTCACATTTCTAGCTGGTATTTCCAGCTTAACCTCTTGCACTCCAACCTAGCTGTTTCTCCTGAATAGACTGGGCCCATTGTGCTATGGTTTGAATGTGTCCCCTTCAAAAATCCAGGTGTTGAAACGTAATAGCCAATGTGATGGTATTAAGAAGTGGGGCCTTTAAAAGGTGATTAGGCTAGAAGGGTTTCTTCCTTATGAATGGAATTAAAGTCTTTAATAAAAGAGGCTTCACACAGCATTCCATTCACTTGCCCTTCTACCTTCTGCCATGTGAGGACAAAGCATTCCTACCCTCCTGAAAGATACAGCAGCAAAGTGCCATCTTGGAGACAGAAAGCAGCCCTCAACAGACAACCAAACCTGCTGGTGCCTTGGCCTTCCCAGTCTCCAGAAAATAAATTTCTATTCTTTACAATACTCAGTCTGTGTTTTCTTATAGTAGCACAAACAGACCAAGGCACACTGTCAATACCAACTCTTTCCTCATATACTGTCCACACCTTGCCTCTCTCTTCTGTGTTCCAAATATCACATACGCAGAGAGGTAGCACAGCACAGTGCATAGGATTATGGACACTGGGTTGCCTAGATGCAAATTCTACCTCTACTTTTTGTAAGTTACTGAACCTCTCTTTACCGTGATGTCCTCACCTACAAAATGATGACCATAGTGCCTACTTTATAAGCTTGTTACAACAATTAAATAAATCAATACTTATAAATTACCAAGAATAGGGCTTGGCATGTAGTAAGTGCTATTATAACATCTGTTAAATAATATAAACATACACATATAAAACTTTTTTGCATCCAGTTCAAGTTCCATGCTATAGCCCAGTGACTCCTTTACTAACCTCCTACTGCTATAACTGTGACTCATTTTCTAATAACTTCAGTCAAATCTACAAATTTTCAGTTAATTATCTTACTTGTGGATGTCCTACCTCACTTCCCAATCATTTCCTGACTGTCTATAAATTCTGTACCCATAAGGCCAAGGAGACAGTCTGCATTCAATATCAAAGAAAGGAAGAAATTCACTCAAATTAGCTCCCAGGAAAAATAGGGGTCAGGCCATCTCCTCAAACACCAAAGAAACCACACTCATTATTTCCATGTGACCCTTTAATACCATAGAGCCAACCCAAGAGAGGCTTTCCCTCAAAGCCAGCCTTATGTGGGCTCACTTCCCCCCAAAAGAGGAACTTATGAAAACACCAAGTGGATCAGGTGGGGACGTCCTATGACCTGGGGGTGGGGAAGGGCTGGGGTGAGCCTTAAAGAGGAGGACGAAGGCACTGCTATAACCCTAGGTAAAGCAAACTTCAATCTTACAGGATTATTAAAATTTCAAGAGCCTAACATTTCAAAATAGTCACCACCAAATGTTCCTTCTTCATCCAAGACTCAGATACCATGGAGTTTTAAGTCTCCCCATCTGCACTTTTTCCCAAAGAGGTAGTGTTTCCCTTCCCCAAAAGCTTACAGCTTCCGGTCAAAGCCAAAATCTGAGTTAGACCATTTCTCATAGTTGGAACCTGCAGGGACTCCCAGGTGAAAATACAGGCAATAGGAATTCTTGCTACAGAAGGCTTCTTGAAAAAAAAATTATTTCCCCATCACAGAAAGAAGGTTCTAGTGGTCTTGATTTGGCCACTAAGAGACTACATTCATTCACAGAGTCATTTATCTACTTGTTCATTCATTCATTCCTTTTGCAACTAATCTTTACTAAGCATGTACTAAGCACATTGAGAGATACCAAGGAGTAGAATATCAGTGTCTGGACTTCAAGAATCTTGCCTGGAACAAGTCATCCTGTTAGGCCTCAATTTCTTTGTCTATAAAATGAGGAGGTTGGACAGTCTCTAGGGTTCTTTTCACTTTTTAAAAAAATGCTATTTGTCTGATTCTAATGGTTGCTCTGCTTTGTCAGGCAGGGTTGCTATGAAGATGAAGTTAAAAAAATGTGCATGAAAGTGCTTTGAAAACTATAAAGCACTGTTCAAAATGTGTGGCATTATCCTCATTGTTGTTGCCATAGCCCAAAAAAATCCCTAGAGAAAAGTTTTCAAAGACCTTCCTGATAACATCCCACTGGGATCCTAAATAGAAAAAGCTCTTCTTCAAGTCTCACTGGGATCTCTCCTGCTGCTGGAAAGGGCCACAAGGTTGCTTCTGTACATTAGCAGCTTTGGAAAAAATGCTTTGCAGAGACTGCAACTGCCCCCGGGAAAAAAATTTTATTATTTGACCTAATTCTGAGGTCTAGTCTAGGTCCAGAAAGCAAAAAAGCTGGGATCAATTAGTGACATCTGCTATGGTCACAGGATGGAGAAGTGATCACTAGCTGATTGATATTTCTGGACTCCTTTTGTAGCTACAATGTATAAGCACCCATTGAATACCAGGTATTTTACTAAGGGTTTCACAAGCATTATCTCATTTATGAGGCAGGTACCAATATTAAACCCATTTTACTGATGAGGAAACTGAGACCCAGAGAAGCTGCCTTGCCCAAGATCTACTATGTGGCAAAGCCAGAATTTAAAAACAAGGGCTTAGCGATCCCAAGGCAGTGTACTTTATTATGACAATACACTGAACTTTAGCTGTTCCTAAGACAGCATACAAATAAAAGTAAACCAAAGGACCCTTCTTATGTTTTTCCTAAATAATAGATGAAATTGTTCAACATCAGCTTGAGGCTGGAAGATTGTCGGCCCTCTCTGGCTTAGCACAGGGATTGAACCTCTAAAGCTACAGCCTGTAAACTTTTTGGATTATACGCTCCGTTAGTTTTTTAAAAATTATGTCATCCAATCCAATATATAAATATCTTAATGTATGTATTTATTTTCAAATTTCATACATATATCACAACACTATTAGATATTAAAACATATCAAAAAATGAAAACTTTTAATGAGAACTATATATAAATACAAATTCGAATATATCTCCCCAAACTCCAGTGGGATTGTTGTGTTCAATCGCTGAGACACAGCCACTTTCAATAACCCCAAGTGAGAACAATGTGTTTTGCTTATTTTCTTTCCTTCTGTTTCCTCTCTGGGCTCAGCTTCAGGATTTTTCCTAGGCAAAATGTCCAGGAACGGGACATCCTTCCCTACCTACCTTCAACCCCACCCCTACCTTCATCCCATTCCCATCCTTACCCCCCAACCCCTGCCCACTACACCCCACTTCCCCAAGCTCCCAGGCATACCCATACCTTTAGGGTTTTTCATGCCTACTACCTAAAGTCCCCGCTTTGAGTCCTTGTCCAGGACTGGCATCTCCTGCTGTGGCTAATGCCCGTGCATTCATTCATTCATACAACCAATGAACAGAACACTAAGCACTTGTTATAGGCACGACCGAGAATCCAAAGATAAATCAGTCCCAGGCATACCCACACTAGGAGGGGAATTAACTCATATATATTAACCAATATGTTGTTAAGTTGCAAGTGATTAGGTCACTAAGAGAGGTGTGGGAGAGATTATTTCCAGCTAGAAGGCTCAGGGGAAGGTGTATGAATAAGGAGGCTGAATCGAGGGCAGTGGCAGAACTCAGAAAAAGCAGGAGATACACCTCAGGCCCAGAGAGTACTGAGGAGCAAAGGCAAAGAGATGGGGGAACTTCCTAAAGAGGACAAAAAATATGGGCAAGATAATAGTCAACAGGTGAGAGTTGGTACTGGACTGTGCATTCCTGACAGAGAGAACAACACTTACAATAAAAGTGAAAGATAGAATAGCCACAGTGGCTGCAGCAGGCAGTCTAAGGAGTGTAGAACTTAATAGGGCTGTAGCAATGGTAATGGCCCAAACCTTGCAAAGCTTACAGGGTGAATTGAGTCACTGAGGAAGACAGTGTGCAGAATAGACATGATCAGATTCACTTTCTAGAAAGATGGCTTGGCTGTAGTGTACAGAGGGCAATGTAGAAAGGCAGATAAGGGAGGTTACATTACCTGGGCACTTTCCTCTGGGAGTGGAAGCATTGCCAGATTGTTGCCTGGAACATCTTCACAGGGCAAAATGTCTCTGCTCTAAAGAACATTCCTAGCCTATTCCTCAGTATTCTGAGGCCTTCTGTGAATCCCCTGCAGCCAGGCTGCCATCAGAATTAACCACACATTGTAGATTGCAAGAAAAAGCCCATTTCTTTACAGCCTGGTGACTTTGGGAAAAGATTTCTAGCCATTCAGCCCTTTACAGCCTGGGGTGGGCCTCCTGGTGGCAGGACAGATTCTTCTCTTGGTCAATCAAAAACTTGGGAATCAGATTTCCCATTCAGTTCCAAGGGTGCTCTGGCCTGAGCTGACACACTGCCTCTTTAAACACATTATGAAGATTATCAGCAATGTATCAAGGTGTCTTTGCAGAATGGTATAAACTTCGGCTGCACTACTTATTGCCATAAACCACACTTCCAGGTTTTTATTTATATGCGCATTAGTTCAATATGATTGGATCTGTAGGCAGCAGAGGGGATTGGAGTAATTTATATATATATCAATAAAGGTCTCCAGCCAGCCACTGGGTGCTCTAAGGGGAACAGTACTTCCATTTAAAACGCTAGGAACTGGAGAAATTGAAAATAACTCTCTATTTAGAGGCCAAGGATTAAGGCATTTTGCAAGGAAGGTCTCAGCCCAGCCAGGCTATGCTAAAAAGGCTGTTAAAATGTCATTTGGCTGATAGTTAAGCCACAGAATTTACCTTAACTCCTTCGTCTCAATTGGATTTTTACCTGTGAAGCATGGACCCTAACAGGAAGATAGAACAGTGTCCACACTGGTGGAAAAGGTGGCAGAGTTCACGGGCGTATGTCAGCTTTTGTCTCCTAATGTCTATTTCTACTTTCTACTGAAAGTATCACCTCAGTGAACTCCTGCACACCCACTGGGTGAGGTCTTCATGAGGCCACTGGTCAAGGTTCTTTGTGATCCCAGGCCAAGGAAGGCTCCTTGTACAAGCTGAGCCAATCAGATGCTCTCTCCCAAGATTTTGACTATTAACAAAGTGTCGTGAGGATGAAAAATGGTGGAAACTAACTTATCCCAGCAGTGGTACTCTGAAGAGACCCTCTGTTAGTTTCTGCCATCAACTCCAGGGGAGTTGCCCTGGCTCTTGATTCTTAAGCTTTTTCTCCCATTTTATGAACCATGAAATAGCCTTCCAATAAGTTCTCCTGCTTAGCTTAGCCAAGGGTTCTGCTGATTCCAACTTAGGAGCCTATGCAAGCAGGATAGCAGGGGCCAGGAGCCCTGCTCATTGGGCTTGGCCCCCTCACGCTGGTTATGTGACCATGGCCAAGGAACCTCTCTACTGTGGGTATCAGTTTCACCTGTTAAATGAAAGCATTGGGAGAGGCCAATGGTTCTCAGATTTCAGGGAGGAGCTAGGGATCTTGTTGAAAATCTAGATTCCGATTGAGTTGTTTTAGGGTGGGGCCCAGACATCTGCTTTGTAACCAGCAGTGAGGCTGTGCCCACCAAACCTTAAGAGCACATTTTCAAATTATGCCTTTCGGGGCACTTTGTTCTCTCGAGGACCACAGGGATGGCCTCTGGAGGAGGACAAAGTTGAAGTAGGTGGCACTCTTGTTTCGACTAGAACAAGATGCTTTATATATTGAGGCTCTATATTAAATTTCCTCTGCAGAAACAGCTCTACCACCGAGAAAAAAAAGTTGAAAACCAGCGGACTGGGGCCACTAGATAATCTCTAAGGAGGCTTACTGTTCTGATTACACACTGCACCTCCTCCTGCATGGCTTCCAAAGAGAAGCAGGTGTCAAAACCTCTGGGGAACTGACCACCACATTTATTTTATTTGAGAAGGTGACAGGTGTGAATCAAATCAAGAAGAGTAGGTCCCGTTCTTGTCTGAAAGTGAAACAAGGGGAAAAAAATAAAATAAAATTCAAGTACATTCTTGAGATGCAGCTTCGAAGGGAGTAAAACCAACTCTCCAATCTTGAAATCGTCCTAACACACCCAAGAGCAGGCACTGTATTACCCTCGCTGGTAATGATGCAGCAGAGGCTCTGAATGACTCGCTCATAGTGACGCAATTAGACAACAATGCAATCCCCTGACCTCTCGACTGCGTCCCAAGGCTCCTCCTACGGTGCCTTTTCCTGCCATGGCATTTAGAATACCATAAACTGGAGCCAGAGGAGATCCATAAACAGCCCAGTTCTTATTTTTTACTTTAGAGTCCCTATGTGGCTTCATTTGTTTTCAAAAGAGCATGTCACATGTTCATTGGCACCTACCCCGCTATAAAATATCTGTTGACATTTGTGGATTGGGGCTGGGTTGGATTAGTTGCTGTTTCATCCCATTCACCCACTGCATGTAGCAGGAGGCGAAACACACTTCTACCCTGATACCCCCTCTCATATCTTCTACCCTCCAGGCCAATCTATATGTGTCCTCTGCAGAATGGGAAGATTAAAAAACAGCTACTCCATCTCGCTGTACAACCTTAGCCAAGGCACGTGACCTCTGTCTCAGTTCCCTGGCCCACGTGAAGTTGTTGTAAGGATAATGATAAAGAAGAGGAAGTCAACACTTGCTAACATTTATCCCTCGCTTACAATGAGCCAGACACTGAGCTATGTGACTACCTGAATGGTCTCAATCAGTCTTCACACAAGCCTGCAAGGTAGGTATGACTATCATTATCCACATTTTGCAGAAGGAAAACCTGAGGCAAAATGTTGCTGGAACGGTTAAATGTTACATAGCAAAAAAGTGGTGGAGTGGGCTTCAGTCTCAGGAAGTCTGACCCCACAGGTAGGCTTTTCATTGCAACACTGTGTTCATTTTACTTCTCTATACTTGGCTGAAAAGTTTGGAGGCCTCTTAGAGGACTCAGAGGTAGGAGAGTCAGATGTACATGGTAATTTAGGATAAACGAATGCAAAGACAAAACATGGCAAAGAACATTAGCCTAGGTTTGTCCTCACTAGCAGCGGGACCTTGTGCCTCTTGCCCTCCTTGAGGCTCAGTCTTCTTACCAGCAAAATGGGGAAAATTATTCCTACCTTGTAGAGATTACGTAAAAATAGATATCTATGCATGACTACCTAACAATCACTCAGTAAATGGAAGTGATATAACATGCGTGGTAGAGTGCTGAAAAGTTAGCTGAAAAGTAAGACATTAGAATTCATGTAAAGTATTATTATATATTGGAGTAACGCAGAATTCCTTCCAAGATTATAAAGTCAACCCAGAGTTTTCTTCCATAAGTTAAACACTCAGAGAACAGAAGTCAAAAGTCCATAGTGTTAAACAAACGTATTTCCATCACCCTTTCACCCAACTTTTCTGAGTCAAAAGCCTTAAAATTCCTACAATAGGAAATATCTATTACATGACAGGGCATTACATATGAAAAATAATTTAAGTATTACTCCTTGTGGAAACTAATCTTTTTATACTTATCCAGGTAAAATTTTTATTAATGTTATATATATCCTTTTAAATATATTTCTATGCATACATATACTCAAAAATATTGATTTAATGAGATCATATTACTCATGTTCAAATTAAAATTTACTTTCTCATTTAAAATATGTCTTAGGCATCATTCTGTGTCAGTAAGTGTAACTACACATTATCATTTTAATGCCTTCATAAAATTCCACTGTGTAAATATACTATTATTAACCAATTGGAAGTTTAGATGGCTTCCAGTTTTTGCTATTATAAGCAACACTGCAACAGACATCTCTGTACATCCATCTGTGTATACTTTTCCATTAAGGTCTTAGGATAAATTCCTGGATATGGATTATAATGTCAAAGATAAGCACATTTAAACCTTTACTATATGCTTCCAAACTGTTATTCTCCAGAAAGGTAATTTTACTTTGGATTCCCTCTAATTGGTATGAGGGTAGAGAGATGTATGATGACTAGTAGTTCAAACCACATGAAGTTGTCATATTTGTAGGTCAAAAACAGTTGAATGTCAGTAAATTCATATAGTTCAGTCTAATAATTGATCCCTAATATGAGCCAAATATTGCCTTTCCACTTCAAATACTTCAAATACTGTTGGCTGTTCAGAAAAGGGCAATTCACATATTTGCATTGTGTGCCTTTTTAGGTAGAACGGGAGGTGGAAATAGGCAGAATGGGAGGTGGCTTCCCTTTGAAAATGAGCAAGTATTTGAAGAAATTCTACTATCTGATCTGGAAACAACTTGTTCTTGAATAAGATAATACACTGAGTTTGAGTCACTTGATGGCCAAGAATGAGTTGTTTCTCTATCATTGATATGGTTTGGCTGTGTCCCCACTCAAATCTCATCTTGAATTGTAGCTCCCACATTTCCCACGTGTTGTGGAAGAGACCCAGTGGGAGATAATTTAATCATGGGGGCGGTTTGCCCCATACTGTCCTCGTGGTAGTGAATAAGTCTCAGGAGATCTGATGGTTTTATAAGGGGAACCCTTTTCGCTTTGTTCTTATTCTCTCTCTTCCCTGCCACCATGTAAGATGTGACTTGCTCCTCCTTGCCTTCCACCATGATTGTGAGGACTCTCCAGCCATGTGGAACCATCAGTCAATTAAATCTCTTTCCTTTATAATTACCCGGTCTCAGGTATGTCTTTATCAGCGGTGTGAAAATGAACTAATACAACCATCCTTCTTTGTCAAGGGATAAATCTAATAAAACTGAAAGGAAATTGGTGTTCATTGTCACTAGTCCTTTAGACCATCTCCCAAAACATGAACTAAATCTAGAGGAATGTCAGAGCTGAAAGCACCTATGGCCACCTCACCATTCCTGGATTGTGTTCCAGGGACCACCAGTCCCACAAATGCTCTGAGATCACATACACTGAGGGAATAGGACATCCAGGAGCCTCCTTTTGGTGAGTCACAATGCACTGAAACAAACAAGGCTCTGAGAAGTTCTGCAATAAAGGAAACTGCTACTTGTTTTGAGCTCTGCTTTTCTCACACTTGATGGACCACAAATGCCTTTAACCACGTAACATTTATTACCATACAGTGGAACAGATTTTCAAAAATTCCAAATATCTCACTTTATTAGAGAAGAACCTGAACTATCAAGGTTACAAAGGCACCAGGATTAGAAGTATTCTCGCATGCCATCAAACAGGTATTTATTGAGTGCTTGATATATGCCAAAATCTGTGCCAGACACTGACAAATTTGGTGAACATGACATAATCCTTGACCTCAATGAGATTATGATCTAGTGGGAGTAAAAGACAAATTAACAGGCAGCTTCAATTTAACATAGTTTTTAATCTAGAACTTAGTGCTTAGTGTGGTTATTGAGTACTTCAAATGTGACTTGTGACACTGAGGAACTGAATTTTTAAATTTAATTTTAACTCATTAATATTTAAACTTAAAAATTATAACAGTATAAAGTATTTTTTTACTAAATATAGCTTTGTTGTTTTATGAGGACTATATATTTCACTGCAATCATTGAAAATTAAGCATCTCAACTGAGATGAACTGTAAGTGTAAAACACAAACCAGATTTCAGAGATCTTGTTAAAAAACAATGTAAAATATCTCACTCACAGTTTTTGTATAATTTGATTATGTATTGAAAAGTTCATATTGTGGACAGATGGGTTAAATAAAATAGATTATTAAGATTAATTTTGCCTAGCCCTTATTTAATTTTTTATGACATGGCCATTAGAAGATTTAAAATTACATATACAGTTCATTATATTCCTTTTGGACAGAACCGATCTGAAAGAGCTAGCATGTCAGGAAGCACACAGGAGGTGCCTAACCAAGATCTGAGCAAAGCCTCCCAATAGTAGATGATTTTTAATGATGAGACCTGTAGGAGTAAAAGGAAAGAGCCAGGAGAAGAGAGGAAAGAAGAGTCTTCCTGAGGGAGGGAGCAGTTGTGCAAAGGCCCTGAGGTTGAACAGGGCAGGGCTCCTGATTCCAGATCCCCATCATTTCCAGCACACCACACCTTCTGTGCTCCAGGCCACCAACTGCTCCTCTCACAGATCACTACTTCTAAAACCACTAGAGGCTCTTTATTTAAAGTGAAACTACACGTGGACATGTGCTTGGAAAAGAGCACTTTATTCACATTTCACGTAGATCTAAGCTACATGTAGACTCCGCTCTTGCATAGGTTATTGATTTATTCAAAATATGTGACAATTTTACATTCCTCAAAGGAATCTTCTTTATAGGAAATATCTCCCACCAGAGCAAACATCATGTTACTCCCAGTAAGTATAACTGTGAGTGGCTCCTGAGGGCTCACAGCCAGTCTAGAGCAGGGGCAGGGAGGGAGCTTAGTTGCAAAGAATGGGTGCGGAGTGAGACACCAGGAGGCAGTCTAGTACAATGTTAAGAGCTCGGCTTCTGATGGATCTACCACTGACCGGCTGTGTGACACCA